>NC_034605.1:1752306-1756298 GCF_900095145.1 Mus pahari | reverse complement strand
CACTTTGTAGACCAGGCTGGCCTCGAACTCAGAAATCCACCTGCCTCTGCCTCCCGAGTGCTGGGATTAAAGGCGTGTGCCACCACGCCCGGCTTAAAGGTTTTCATAAAACTTAAAATTTTCAGGTCCTGTAGGACTTTCCTTCAGAGGGACAGGGCCTGGTAAATAAATGAACACCCTCCCACCCCAATCCATTCCAGGCAGTGGCTGTAGCATTACAACTAGAGGCATCAATAGTCTCAGTCCAGACAGTTCCTTTCCTCAGACTCTCAAGGAGCTGATGCACACTTTCCGTCTGCTCTCACCAGTCTCCAGTCTCAGGAGCTGATGCACACTTCCCGTCTGCTCTCACCAGTCTCGGGAGCTGATGCACACTTCCCATCTGCTTTCACCAGTCTCCAGGAGCTGATGCACACTTCCCATCTGCTCTCACCAGTCTCCAGTCTCAGGAGCTGATGCACACTTCCCATCTGCTCTCACCAGTCTCGGGAGCTGATGCACACTTCCCGTCTGTTCTCACCAGTCTCCAGGAGCTGATGCATACTTCCCGTCTGCTCTCACCAGTCTCGGGAGCTGATGCACACTTCCTGTCTGCTCTCACCAGTCTCGGGAGCTGATGCACACTTCCTGTCTGCTCTCACCGTCTCAGGAGCTGATGCACACTTCCCGTCTGCTCTCACTGTCTCGGGAGCTGATGCACACTTCCCGTCTGCTCTCACCAGTCTCGGGGGCTGATGCACACGTCCTGTCTGTTCTCACCATCTCGGGAGCAGACTCATGCACAGGTATTTGCTGGCCTGAAGCCCCAGGTGAGAGGAGCAGAAACAGGCAGAAGCTTTTATGCCTTTATCATGATCCAGTTTAGATTTCTCTCAAGTCTGAATGTCTGGTGTCTCTGTATTTCGGGCCAACAATTTCCCCCTTCAAATTAACAGGTAGGCACATGGACGGAAGTCCTTAAATATCCAACAGTTGAATCATTCAGAGCAGAAGCTAGGAATCACAAAAGTACGTCATGCTTATTGGCAGAGCCGCCGCTCACGCCTAACGCCTGGAATCTGCTTTGCCTGTAAAGCTGAATTACCACGTCACTGCTCAGCCAGGGACTATGTTCTGGGTCACTTACAGGTCTTTCAAATGTCGCATTTCCTCTTTCCTCATTTTCTCTCCTTTTTATTCCAGGAGTGGGAGGGGGCATAAGGTCATACAGGGGAGGGGTGTTTGGTGATGTTACGTGGGGCAGAAGCAGAAGCCCTGACGTACACAAGTGAAGAGCCAGGTTAGTAGGAGGTCAGTCTGGGATATTTCCCAGGTGTCCACCTGGGTGAAGTGAGGCCACAGGATGTCTAGGCTCTGACTCTCTGGAGGATGTGTGAGAGGAAGGAGACTGGGAAGGACTTACAACAGCTGGAGTAGAGAAGGGGAGAGAGTGCGAGTGGAGTAGAATTAGGGAGGTTCTAATATGGTGGCCACAGAGTGACACTAGGGGTCCTCAGGCCAGAGTTCAGGGACACTGCCACCCATGGGTCCACATGGGGTGGAGTAAACCTTTGAGCCCTAATGGAGAAAACAGCAGGGTTCTTCAGGAGGTCACAGTTTGTCTAGAAAATCAGGGTGCTGCAGTGGCACTGTGTTCTTTCTGGAATTACTGATGCTTTTCTGATTCGTTCAAACATGTCTTGAGAGTCAGCCCTGCCTCACGATACGTCATCTGGGACACAGATGCAGCATAGAAGCAGACCCTGCTCTCAGGAAACAGGAAAGGGATTCTACAGGTGATGGAAGCGAATGTGCTGGGGCCTCTACGGAAGGCTTTAGGACAAGGGAGGCTCTGTAGTGCTTGGGAAAGGTGAAGAGAGCAGATGGTTTTAATACCAGAGCGAAGGCCAGTTTGGCTGCAGAGCCTGAGGCTGGAGGACAGGGCTGCACTGGGAAGGCTTCAGCTGATAAGCATCTGTTAAAGATGGCTCTGGTCTGAATGTGTCCCTCAAAGACGCTGCATCTCAAAGAGCTCAGTCCCAGGGCAGCAGAGCTGGCAGCAGAAGCCTGGTGAGAGGTGGTCAGGCCACAACCTTGCCCTGCCTTTCAGAGTGGGTTCATGTTGTCACCAAGGAAGGATGACTTCACACACACACACACACACACACACACACACACACACACACGCACACACCCACCCACCCATACATACACACACACATATATATGCACACACACATACCCCCATACACACATGCACACACACATACACACCCATACTCACACACACCCATACACACACACATACCATATGTACACCCATACATACACGTACAGACATGCACATATACACAGACACTCGTGCACACACATGCACACACAGTGCTTTCCTCTGTCTCACTCCCACATTCTCTGTGTCTCTGTGTCTTTCTGCATGAGCTGATGCAGCAAGAGAAGCCCTCAGTCTTGGATTTCCAGCCTCCAGAACTGAGAGCCAATAAAACCCTGTTCATGAAAGTGAATCGGACAGAGATGCTCTGCTACTGCAGCATCAAAGGCTCGGAGATGCTCTCACATGCTCCATCACATCTTAAGTGAGGAACAGCTCAGTTCCCAAAGCCTACCTTCCGAACTGTCTGCTCCAGCCTCACAGAACCCAAAGCCTGCTGTCAAGACAATCTAGGTCTTTTTTTCATTTGACTAATAAAAATCATGTATAAGTTTAAAAATAATAATGATAAAAAAGAAATAAGTAAGTTCACGTGCCAGGATAGCTCCTGGCAAACACCAGTACAGGAATGTGGTGTCAACTCTGTCAATGTGACATAGCAAGCTGCTCTTTGGAAGAACCTCGAGGCGCTGTTTAGATCAAGTGGCCTGTGGGAGTCTGCCTTATTTATATGCAAAGATCCACTTCCTAGTGCTGTCCAGATAGAATCACAGGACTAAGTCCCTTTTCCTCTTCTGGCCTTCAGTCTCACCAGTGAGTTCCTCTTCTTGGTGGCTGCTGGTGTTGACTCCTTTGCTGACATCACAAGCAGCTTCTTTCCGATTCCAGTGTGGGCGGAGTCTATGCTGTCCAGGAAGCCCAGGCCTTCACTGAGACGAGGACTGCCGGGGTCTCTAGCTCCACTATGGGCAACTACTGGGTTCAGAGCCTCTCCATCATTGGACTACTTTGACCAACAGAAGCTAAAAGCACACTTAATAAATTCTCTTTTAATTAAAATATACATATTTATGATATACAGCATGGTATTTTGAAATTGTACACATGAAGAATGGCTAAATGTACAAAATAGTCTATGTATCATATACTTTGTGAAAATATGTGATGTGACTCAATTATTATTATTTTTTTAGTATAGAATAGAGTTTATTCAGAGCATGGGGAGGGGAGTTAAGAGGGTAGTAGAGGCACAGAAAGGCAGAGAGAAGGAGAGAGTAGAGAAGTAGAGGCTGGCCATGACCATGTGTGTGGGGGGAAGGAATGGGGAGAGAGGGGGAGCAAGAGTGAAAGAGGCACGAGAGAGAGGGGCAAGAGTAAGAATGACTCGATTACTTTTTAGTATATTATAATAACATTATTAGTCATGTCACATGATCACTCTTACTCTCTGTCTAACTGAGATTTTGTTCCTTTGCCTGACATCTTCCCAGACCCCCAGCTCCTGGTGACTGACTATACTGTACTTCTGAGCCCTACCTCGTCAGAGTCCTCAGTGAAGTTCCCTGGCACTTGTATTTTTGTGCTGGTTTACCAGACTTAGCGGAAGGCTTTCCCATGTTGACACAAACAAGAGAATTCCTTCTTTTTAAAGGTTCAAAAGCATCTAGTTATGTCCGGAGAGCACATTTTCAGTACTACTTGATCTAGCTATGTCCGGAGAGCACATTTTCAGTACTACTTGATCTAGCTATGTCCGGAGAGCACATTTTCAGTACTACTTGATCTAGTTATGTCCGGAGAGCACATTTTCAGTTCTACTTGATCTAGTTATGTCCGGAGAGCA
>NC_034605.1:1742425-1752246 GCF_900095145.1 Mus pahari | reverse complement strand
CTACTTGATCTAGTTATGTCCGGAGAGCACATTTTCAGTACTACTTGATCTAGTTATGTCTGGAGAGCACATTTTCAGTACTACTTGATCTAGTTATGTCTGGAGAGCACATTTTCAGTTCTACTTGATCTAGT
This sequence comes from Mus pahari, assembly GCF_900095145.1. Classification (NCBI taxonomy): domain Eukaryota; kingdom Metazoa; phylum Chordata; class Mammalia; order Rodentia; family Muridae; genus Mus; species Mus pahari. Next base: position 1,752,112 of record NC_034605.1, on the reverse strand, counting down.
TATGTCCGGAGAGCACATTTTCAGTTCTACTTGATCTAGTTATGTCCGGAGAGCACATTTTCAGTTCTACTTGATCTAGTGACATGGATGCTTATGGTGATTATATGTTTTAGAAGCCATTAGGAAAAATACTTCAGTGAATGCAGGAATGCAGATGTCTCTTTAATGTACTGGGTTTATTTGGGGAAATACCAGAAATGAGCTTAGTAGGTCGTGTGTGTGTGTGTGTGTGTGTGTGTGTGTGTGTGTGGCCAGAGCACAATCTCAGGTACTGTGTTATTCAGGGGCTGTCTCTAACTGGCTTGGAATTCATCAAGCAGGCTAAGATGGCTGGCCAGCCCACCCTATGGATCCAGTGCTGAGACAAGGGCATGCTACTTATTTATTATCTTCTTATTTATATCTCACTTGTGTTCTGGGACCTTCTAGTGTTTGCAAGGTAAGCATGTGACCAGCTGAGCTGCCCCCTGAGGCTTTATTTTTATTGTTTTTGAGGAATCACCATATTGTTTTTGATAACATACATACTAATGCACATAAAGTTTATAAATGAAACCTAAGAGATTTGTGGTCTAGTAGAGAGAAGCCTTCCTGGATGAGAGGAGGAAGTCAATCTAAGGAGATTTCTAGCTGGTAAGGAGGTCAGACTTGAGAGGCTTTGAAACTAGAAGACCGAATCTAGTCACTATTCAACGTGTGTTCACGTTGCCTAAGAAAATAGCTGCCAAACTGCCAATGCTCAAGTTTTAAACAAACAAACAAACACATACACAGACACACACACAGAGACACACACACACACAGACACACAGACAGACACACACAGACATGCACTTAACTTGATGTTGTGTTTCTGACAGGATGAATTTTGCTTTTTTTTTTTAATTTCTGAAACATGTCCTATAATTCACTATGTAGACCAGGCTGGCCTCAACTCATGGAGATCCTTCTGCTTCTGTCTCCTGTGCTGCTATGGAAGGTGTGTGCCTCCCCACTTTTCTTCTTCTTCTTCTTCTTCTTCTTCTTCTTCTTCTTCTTCTTCTTCTTCTTCTTCTTCTTCTTCTTCTTCTTCTTCTTCTTCTTTCATTTTTAAACTTTGAGGAATTAGTCCTTTTAAAAACTCACATAGATATAAACAACCAAAAATCAATAGTCAGATAAACGCAAACCACAGAAGGCTCAGTCCTTCCCGTGAAGCACATCAGACCCCACATGACATCCGTAACCTCTTCCTTCTGTGACATTAAAAGCAAATGGCCTACATCATTTTTACTATTCAATCTTAAGACAACTTTAAAAATTCACTAGAGCCAACAGCACATTACACAGAACATCTGCTTTCAGAGACAAAAGATACCATGATACCCCAGGGAGAAAGCACTGTGCTTCATAAAGGTTCACTAAGGCACCACGGCAATGACTTCTATAGCTTGTTCATACCTGAGCCTCTTTTCAACCTTCTTCTGGCCAGTTTAATCTGGTCCTGCAGAATCTGCACCCAGTCTCTGGGGCCAGGAAGTTTATCCACATGATTCGCAGTACAGTAATTTTCTGTAAAGACTGAAAGAAAACAAGAAATGCTACTAAACACTTTCACAACAAAGGAGTGCAGAACAAAGCAGGAAGATAGTCCCAAGGAGAAAACAAACCTGTCTTTTGTCATTCTTTCTGGGGCTGGGAATTTAACCTATACACACACACACACACACACACACACACACACACACACACACACGCCTAGCATGGGCTCTCCAAGCTAGTTCCTCAGCCCTGAAGTGAATTCTTAAGGGTGTCAGATCAAGGGTATATCCTTGTGGTGGTTTAAATAGGAATGGCCCCACAGCCTCGTATGTTTGAGTGCCATGCTTCCTGCAGTGATGATAATGGAGTAAACCTCCAAAACTGTAAGCCAGCCCCAATGAAATGCTGTCCTTCATAAGAGTTGTCATGGCCTTGGTGTCTCTTCACAGCAATGGAAACCTTGCCTGAGACCATCCCCCACACCAGCACTATGTTTTTTGGGTAAATATGACAAGCAGCTGCACCCTGGCTACACATGATGGCTTATGTTTCAACATGGAACTGGTTAGAAACACTAAGCAGTTTGTGTGGAAACTGCTCTTCTTTTGTGTACATGTGTCTTATGGGAAAAGAAAATGTTTCATATAGCTCAGGCAGTCCCATTCATGACAGAGTTGAGAATATGTGATAAATGATGTCCTCTGTGTTGTTAATTTAAAATCAAGTGCAACATTACATGGAGATGTTCTCATGATGACAGGGTACTCAACTAAACTAATACTGTTGTCCATCTTACTGAAATTCTAAGAGTCAGTCCAAGCAAGAATCAACACCCTGCACCCTGCACCCTGCACCCTGCATTAGATATGAGCAAAGATCTGTCCTTTTAAGCCATGGAGAGTCCCAGGGCAGGACAAAAGAGAGGCAGGACAATGACCCCAGGAAAGCCACACAGTGTGTGACCACATGTGAGGTGTGCAGTTGACATTTCTGTTCCTGAGCACTCCAACCTGCCTTTTTACCTCGCTGCCTGTGGGTCAGTAAGCCGCCATGTCACACTGCCTTCATGGTATTTAAGATGTTGGTAATTTCAATGTGTTAAAAGGTCTCGTTCAAAAATAAATGACAAAGGGAAATATTGACAGATTTAACTACACAAAAATTGAAATTCCCATTCAATGAAAAGCAAACATCTTAAAAGAGCTTCGAAACCTGGCCACATTATATATGCAGCAGAATGTTCAATATCTTTAAAGAGTGCACTCATTTAAAAGAGTTCAATAGTCCTGTAGATCAATAGTGTATTTGAAGTATAAAATACTAGGGGAAAGTCTCAACTAATATGTAAATCAAAGAACTGTAAAGCACACTTTGCACACCTATCCTAAGATAGAAAAACAATATCAAAAAGGCTATGTTTGATAGTAGCAAAATTGTGGCAAGTATTACTATACTAGCAGCATAAGACAGGGAATTTTTTATTGGGAAATAAGAATAAAATATAATGGGACCCATAAAATGGTTACACTCCTGTTCAGCAATATTACATTTAAAATAGTGTCCTAGGGAAATAGAGGAAAGAATTTGTATGTGTAAACTCAGATGCAAGCAGTCCAGTTGTGTAGGAAAAGACACCAGGTATGGAAAGGATGGCTCTGCAGGTCAGAGGAAAGATGGGGGTCCCATTTGGAACTTTATATTTGTCCCAGGTAGTCAAGCATCTAGGGCAGGTGAGTGACATTCTGTGTCCAGGTGTGTGAAGTAAAAGCATAGTAGACCTGGGGTGGAGAGGTACAACGAAAGAAGCTGGGCTGACGACACTGTTAGGTCTGGGTCTGTGGGGACCAGTTCCAAGACCCTGGGAGATAAGCATAGCTGATGCAGTACCTATGCAAGTTATCATCATGCTATCAACACATATGTGTGGAATAATCATAAGGAAAAAGTCTACATGCTTGGTTTTATTTCTGTTGTTGTTTTGAGACAAAGTGTTTCTCTGTGTAACCCTGGCTGTCCTGAAATTTGCTCTGTAGACCAGGCTGGCCTTGAACTAAGTCACCTGCCTCTGCCTCCCAAGTGATGGGATTACAGGTGTGTACCACCAGAAGTCTACACATTTAAACCGTGTATTTTACCACTAAACTATGGTACCAACATCAAAGGTTTTCTGTTTTATTTATTTCCTTGACTATTTTCAATCTCTGCTTGGTTAAATCTTGATGCTAAACTCAGCAATCACAAAAAGCCCATTGTATATGTGGTAGTTAAAACAATAAACAGACAAATTGTTAGGAAGAGAGAACATACAGAATGAAGGGCACCTGACCGTGTAGGTTGTGGAGAACACCAGGAATAAATACAGAGGCAGAGAAGGCCACTAAGAAGACCAGGATGACCTCAAAGTCAGGGATTCAGGCAGAAAGTCTTCTCAAGGGTGACAGGTGATTCCAGAGCATTAGAGTCTGCTGAAAGCCACTGGGGGAAAAGCCACCAACATCCCTCTAGAAACACCTGGGCTCAGTGGGGAGGGAGGAGGGAGGATGGTTTGTAGGTGGTGGGAACAGGCAACACGGTAGTTGAGTACAGGGCACAAGAGGAAGAAGGGAATGAGTCAAGGAACCATCTCAGAGGAACTAGGGGTGATGGGATACAGGACTGAAGTACACAGGCCACCTTCAAACTGAGGGGAGGCCAGAGGTTGAAGATATTGACAAGAAATGGCTCTAGGCTGGAGGATCCAGGCTCCGGAGGCTCAGAGAGCTCAGTGGTGAGGCACCATGGAGGCGGAGAGTATGGGAAGGTTTGAAATTGTTGACAATGAGCAAGTGCAGACTGAGGCCAAGCAGCAAGGCTTGAAACAGTGAATGGGAGCAGCAGTCTACTGGGGGGTGTGTGTGTGCTGGGTGGGTGCAGCAGTCTATGTGGGGCTCTGGGTGGAAGGGATGGACTAGTGTTAGGATTAGCTAAACCAGCTCAGCAGCAGGATGGAGATTTAAAGCACGTGAAGATGTCAGAAAAAGGAGAGCAGGGAGGCTTACAGACAGGCTCTGAGATGCTACAAAGATCAGTAAATAGAGACACCAGTGGGTGGGCAGGTAAGGGTTAAATGGCAGTAGGGAACACCTAGAATAGTCTGATGGGATGCTGGAGTGTAAGCAGCAAAGGTGGAAGGATGCTGAGCTGTGCTGGCTGAGTGGGGACCACCAAGCAGAAGTGGAAGGCAGTGACTACTGAGGTCCTGACACCATGAGGCCAGGGACCAGAGGAGTGACACATGCCAGATGCTGTGTCATTGGAGGGAGATGTGCAGATCTCCCGAGGGTCTAAATGGAAAGGTCTGTCATGGACTCAGGGGGAGGAGGGATGGTTAGGAAGCAGGATCAGGCGAGCCATAGCAGGCTACGCAGGGCAAATGAGAGCAGACAGCAGAGGATAGGCACCATATTCCCGGGGCACAGGTGTGCTTTTCAGCTTCCTATGCCAGGTTCACTTCTTTGTCTTCCTCAAAGCACCCAGTATAGTGAAGAAGCTCAAGAAACAGACGAGAGAGCCCCAGTCTTGTTGCTAATGTTAGCAAAGAAAAGGAGCTCAAAAAAATGTGGATTAATTGGAAAATGGCCTCTCTGAATGAGTAGGAAGTCTTCATTAGCAAAACATATATAAAGAGAAAAGGCTTCGCCATGATCAAATGCCCACAGTAACATTTACTAGTTGAAGAACTGTCAAGAGGTGCTTGAAGTTCTGATTTAATCAATAAAATTTACAAAACAATTCATTTGTATTTAACACTCTACTCATTTAAATGAAAAGCATACTACAGAAATGATGGGGCAAACATCTTTTCACTTAGAATGCTATATACACAATTAATTTCTATAGCAACCTCCTTTCGTAAGATTGTAAAATGCTTGTGCCCAAATCATCACACATTAGCAAGTTGTGATTCCAAAATAACAGAGTAGACCCGATCTATGCCAATGGTCAATGGCACTGTGTGTGCCAACAGCCGGTTCAGAAGAACCCAAGGGAAGGCTGTGGAAAGTTCTCTCATTCCATGCAGCTCAGAGAGTTACAGTCTAACCTTGAGCTCGGTTAGTCATCATTCACTTAAAAAGGCAACACTTCCTGCTTATTTTTTTTCTTATTTCAGTTAAAACTTCTGCTTTCTTTTCTGCTTTCAATAGAAAAATGTTAGAAAAATCACTGTCCCCTGGGCCCATGACTAAGAGCTTTGAAGGCACAGCACAGGCTTCTTAAAAAAAAAAAAAAAAAAAAAAAAAGCCTACACAAACAAATACTTCCACTAGGCACATTATTGACATTCTGGCTCATGGATTACATCCAAACTTCAAAGGGACTTTTAACTAGAATTTACCTATTGAAGATGAAATTCTATTCTCTCCATTACAATCGCAGATGAGACCTCAGAACAAGGCCAAAAGATTGTCATGGCACTGATGTGAAAGCGGCAGATACGCTATGTGAATAGAGGTATGAAGTAAGCAGAATATATTTTGCTATCAGAATCTATAGCTAAAGGTCAAGCTATTATCCTGGTAACACTTCCATTAGGAGTAATGATGTGAAAAGTAGCATTGCATTAATGCACTGGGGTTCCTACTATGTTAATAGTGGGTCATTAAGAATCATAGTAGGATAATTTGCATTCATCCTCAGAATGCAGTAGGTTCTAAAAAGAAATTTCCCTCCTTCCTATTTTAATGCATCAAGGAGACAGGAGGGCTAATTTTAAACGGGCCCAAATAATCTGAACAAGTGGAGTGAGACCAGCGGTTAAACTAAATAAAAGAGTTTAAGCATCTACTTTGCTTAATATAATCTGAGGTCCCAAGGCACAGAGAGTATGTTAAGTCACCAGGGAGATGACAAATGCTTGAGTAGATTCGTACATGAATAATGACTTTCCCAGATGCTTGCATTCATTTGAACCATGCCCTTTAATTGTTTATAAATAATGAATAGGCTTGTGGTGGCTGAGCAGATCCTTCCCTGGAATGTGGCTTTTAATATAATCATCAATGAGCCTGGTGCTGCGGAGTGTGTCTGACATTCCCAACACAGCAGACCAGCCACGGCTCCCAAAACCAAGTTCAAGGGACTGCTTATTTGGGTTTTTCTGAACTGGAAAAACAGTAGGAAATGAACTTCTAAAGGACATCACTGCGCCATGCACACACAGAGGAGTGGGAGGTTTGTAGGGATTCAGTCTCTCTGTGGTTTAATAACTCTGGCCAACAGTGATAATACACTTTCAGCTACAATGACTCAGTTATAACTCAAGCTGCCAAATGGGAACTAAGGTTTGTATAGAGAAGATGTGAAAAGTGGGTCTTCATTAGATGCCAAGTTCCTTAAGCCTTGGGAGGCTAGGGACAACAGTATTTGTAGTAGAGATCTAAATGGGGACCACTTGTAGCCAGGGGTGTTTAAGAGCAGAGTTAATCTCAGTGTTGGAATTAAAGACACTCACACCCATCTCAGCCCCCTCTGCTCTCTTAAGGCTATTATTTTAGGCTTTCCATGTGCTAAGCAGTTTATATAGCTCATTTAATCTTCACAATAACCAGTGGGGTGGGTATTGTGATCTTAATTACAGATAACAAGATCCAAGGATGTGCAAGTTAAATAACTGATTTGAGATCGCATAGCCAGAAAGGACTGTTTTCCATAGAAATTACTGGGTTTTTAATCTTTGATTTTGTAGATGAGTATATAGGTATTGTAAGAGAAAAACGGTCAGATCCTCAACAGAAGCAAAGCAATGATTAAGTAATTATTTCCACGTCAAAGATGAGAATGTTGATGTTGTTTTCAACCACACACAAGAGAAGTGTGGTGACATCTGGGGAGAGAAAACTGGATGAATCTGGCTGATCTCCTGCCCTGTGGACCCTACTCCATTGACCATGGAGACCAGCCGAGTAGATGAGGAGAAGCTACACACAGAAGCTGAGCAGATGGTGTGCGGAGATGTGCGGTGAGAGCAGGACCTGGTTCTGCCTCCCCCAGCACAGCGAGCAACTACAATGAAAGTGTGGTGTGCAGAGCGTTAGAGGCACCATGTGGGGAGCCCTGCCAGGTCACATATAAAACCAGAGCTGGGGGGCAGGGAGTGGGGGAGCAAGAGGAAGAGCCCAGCTGCTAGAGACGAGGAGATGTGCAGAGAGGCAAAGCCATGGATTACAGGGACTGGGGCTTCCCAAGGTACAGGTGCAGGTCCTAGGGCAGGCCTTGCCTTTACCATAGTTACACACAGACTCAAAAGGCAGCTTGTCCCATGGGTACCTGAGCAATACCCACTTCTGGAAACCAAAGTGCTTCCATGAAGAGTCTTTTATATAGGTTGGAGGAAAGCCCAGGTCTACATGTACCACCGATTACACTAGACCACATACTCCAAGGCTGCCAGGCCTCTGAATGCCCCAACTCTTTCCTATCACTGGTCTCTGTACACTTAAAGATCTTCCAAGTACATTGTGAGATACAAAGTCACAAGAAGTCTTTTGAGATGTGACTGCTTCAGCATATAGTTTCTCTCACCCTTTCTGTTGATTGTTAAAGGACTGCTAAAGTGGATGATGTTGCCTGACCCTGTGCATAAACAGGGTGATGCTTCCTATCTTGAACCTTGACACCATGTGGCCTTATTAGAAAAATAATATGTGCTCATTCAGGAAATAATTATCCAGCATCCACAATGTACCAGGATTTACTAGGTGCTAATGAGTAAATGGCCTCTTGTTCTCAAAGAGTCTGTGGGGAAGTGGGCGATAAAGGCAAATACAGGTCAGGAACAGTAGAAAGCTGGGCATAGTGGTGCATGCCTGGACATTTAGCACTCCTAAGAGTTAGCCAGGGCCCCCTATGGAAGGATGGGGTCACAAACCCACCTTCAAAATTTTTGACCTAGAACTATTCCTGTCTTAAAGAAATGCAGAGACCAAAACGGAGCAGAGACGGAAAGAAACACCAGCAAGTAAGTAATCAAGCCAACTTGGGATCAATCCCATGCACAGGCACCAGACCCTGACACTTACTGATGTTATGTTGTGCTGTCCTGAGAGGCTCGACCAGCAGCCGACTGAGACAGATGCGGACTGAGGTCAGGACCCCTATGGAAGAGTTAGGGGAAGGACTGAAGGAACTGAAGGGGATGGCAACCCCATAGGAAGACCAACAACAGTGTCATCTAACCTGGACCCCTGGAGCTCCCAGAGAATAAGCCATCAACCAAAGAGCATAGCTGGTCCATGCCCCCTCCCCCCAGCAATATATCTAGAGGACTGCCTTGTCTGGCCTCATTGGGATAGGAGGTGCCTAATCATGTAGAGACTTGATGCCCCAGAGAAAGGGGAAGCCCAGGGGATGGTGGTGGTGGAGTGGAGGTGGGGGTGAGGTTGAGGGATGGGGGAGGCACCTTCTCAGAGGGTGAGGGGACAGGGTAAAGAACTCTGTGGGGGGTGGACAGGGGGCAACATTTGGAACATAAATAAATAATTAAAGAAAGAGTTAGGCAGAGGGACTGGCAATTCAAAGCTGGGCTGAACTACACAGTAAGACTTTGCATTAAACAAAACAAAATAACACAGTAGAGATCATGCTAATACATCAAAACCTATAGAAGATGAGAGAGAAGGGGGCTTCTTACCATGCTTCAGCTAGAGGGTAGGCGCTTGGGGAAAGCTTTTGGATAAAGTGATGGCTGAGCTGAACCTTAAGAGAAAGTAGATATTGAAGAAAGCAGCCACTGCAGAGACTAACGACTGATCAAAGTGCCAAAAGTCATAGACGGTTGAGTGCTCAGCGCCAAGTGGGACAGTGATATCAAACTCCACTAGCCTCAAGAAGCATCATGGGAAAGGAGAAAGGATGTAAGAGTTAGAGCAGGAGAAGTGTTATGAAATGCTGTCCTTTGGGCATGACCATTCCTCATGGGTGCAGAGATGCTCTGGCAACCTGGGAAAGATCTAGCCAGAACACACTCCATCAGGGAAAAAGGCTCATTCGGCCCCACTCCTACATGAGAAGCCATTGGCAGTTGATGGCTGCCAGAGTAGAACAGGTTGCCAGTATTCCAGTGGATTACCCTACATCTATAGGCATGCAGGCAGCACGTGGGGGGTGGGGGTGGGGATGGGCATGGGG
>NC_034605.1:1735593-1742401 GCF_900095145.1 Mus pahari | reverse complement strand
ATGTATATGTAGGGTGGGGATGGGGATGGGGTGGGGGTTGGGGTGGAGGGTGAGGGGGTGGGGGTGGGATATAGGGGGCACAGGTGGTCTGGGTTGGATATGACCATGATACATTATACATATGCATGAAATTGTCCAAGAATAAAACAGATGTTCCCAAAAGCTAGGGAGGAGGGATGGAGGGAGGGAGGGTAATTTGAATACAGAGAAGGTTATACACAGAAGTGAAGGTACACCTTGAAGCCATACCAGGTAGCTGCAGTTGCAAATAATCATGGACGCGCAGGCTTCACACTGATGAGGGGGAAGGAGATGAGGTCCTAGGAGACTGAGATACAAAGAAGCCAAGCCTTTGTGAAGCTGTGGAGACGGTAATGACTGACTAGTGACACAGGGAGGAAGCAACAGGCCAGCTCCAGCCTGCGCAGGAGGGGACTTTTGAAAATGACAAATGCCTGGGTTATAGCTGGAAGAGGTTTGGGGTTTGCGGTTATCCTGAAATTAGAGATGAGCATAAGCCTTGCTGCTGGTGTCCCTGGGTCCAGACCAAAGGGAGAGAAGAGAGACTTTGACGAGAACTTACGCAGTTGGTGTCGCAGAAAAAGGGGAGGGGGAACGGAGGAAGAAAGGAGAAGCTGCCCACTACATATAAATTATTCTCAACCAACAAAGCATGCAGCATACAATCTGCCTTAAGCCAGATGTAAGCTATCAGAGGAGGGATGTCATTCATCCAGAAAATAGTAAGCCATGGCCAAAGAATGGCTCAGCTCATGAAGGAGCTTCCTGCCAAGCGTAATAACCTGAGTTAGATTCTTGGGATCAATATGATGGAAGGAGGATCCCTGACTCCTGTAAGTTGTCCTCTAATCTCCACACATGCACCAGCTCATGTGTGTGCGTATATATTTATGAGTGTGTGTATACACACATATATTACATATATGTAGTGTAAATACACACACATATATACATATATATAAAATCAAGACCAATTACAAAAGTAGAATTGAATATAGTTTAGAGAAATTAAAAAGATAAAGGGGTTGAAATTAAGAAAAAAATCAGAGCGGGGTCAGCAAGACGAATCAGCCTGTTAATGGGCTTGCTGCATAAGCCTAACGACCTGAGTTTGATCTCTACAACACAAGTAAAGCATCAACTTTCCAAACTGTCCTCCGACTGCCACATAGTCTCTGACATGCTCTCAGTCTCCACCCCATCTCTCACAAAATTAATAATAATAATAATAATAATAATAATAATAATATATAATAAAAATAAACTTAAAAATTCAAAGGATAAGTTAATCAAAGAATTAACATCATCAAGACAGGGAAATAATAGACAAATACTTTGTAACATGCAAAAGCAAAGTAAGATACAAAACAAAACAAACAAACAAAGATACAACGTAAGATAAAACATACACCCCCCACCACCACCAAAAAAAGGAAAACTAGTTTAAGATGTCCAGATTAAATCATAAGCTCTTCATGGCCACCAAATTAATAATAAACACAAATGTACACCTAGACCTGAGATAAAAGAGCTAAAGAGTTTCAACAGCAGAGACATCTCCATCAACAGCAGAGACATCTCCATCAACAGCAGAGACATCTCCATCAACAGCAGAGACATCTCCATCAAAGCAGAGACATCTCCAAAGTATCTGGAGTGGACAGACATTGTCTACAAAAGCCCCAGGCTGAAAGCAGGCTCCTGGCAGCTGAACCGAGAAGACACTGGAATACCTTGCAGTTACTCTGAGGAAAGCCACCCTTCATCTAAAAGAAAGAGCTAACTGCACAACTGTTTGAAGGTCATGATGAAATCTAGAGATTCTCAGAACAGAGAAGAATGTCCATATATATATACTCCTGTGCAAAGAAACATTCATATATGCTAAGATGGCCTCAAATCCACCATGTGGTCAAGGATGTCTAAGAACTCACTCTCCTCCTCCACCTCCTGAGCACTGGGGTTTCAGGCACATAGCTCTACATGCAGTTTTGTTTGGCACTGGGGATCAAACGTAGGCCTTTGTACATGCTAGGCAAGCACTGTACCAACTGAGATACAGGAGAACATACACACATACCACACACACAGACACATCTAAAAATATCTCTAAAAGTTTATTTTTTTGTGGGGGGGGGGAGGTAAGAGAATACTATTAGATTGTATGAGCAGAAGGGATTTTTCAAAAACGGACATTAGGAAACCCACGAAGCATTAAGGAAAAGAAACCTGGCGGTCACGTCCCAAGTGTGACATGACAAAAGGTAGCGTGCTCTGTGCTTTCATAAGCTGGAGATGAGTGGGGGCTGTACAACACACGTGACTTAGAGAGGACCCAGATAAGAGAACTATGGCCTGACAGAAAGCTCGGAAGCACAGACACTCCCACGACAGAGAGCAGCAGCAGCACAGCTAACTGTGGCTCAACTCATTTCTAATCAGGGACTCGCCCACTCAATGGTCAGCACACTTCCGATGACGGTGGAAACCAAAGTCTGGCAACACTCGATAGTGGGAAAAATAAGGAGAAGTAGGATTGTAGACTGCTTGTGAGAGCCACTTGATAATGCCCGATGAGGCTGACGCCACTGTTCCCTGTTAGCCATTCCCAGTGAACCCTTTAGGAAGACTCAGATATAAATTCCAGGGGACAAAAGATGACCTTTGACGTTGGATGGGGGAGAGGGAGACTCAATCTTACTGTCTTGAAGAAAGTCTGTAGAAAGGAAAGGCTTTATTGTGCTGTGGCTGAAAGTTAAACATGAACAGGCTACAGAGTATCACTGTGGACTCCTATCTTTAAAAAAACAGGACGTTTGGAAGTAAAACCTAGTGGCAGAAGTCCACAGGGATCTGTTACATCAATTTGTTAAGTATACAGAACAACAGTAAACGCCATGTGTGGACACACAGTGAAATTAAAAAGTGACAGAGAAGATACCCATGAACTTCAGGTTACTTTGAGTTAGTTAAGAAAGAGAATTAGAGGGACAGGAGCCTTCTGATTTTTAAGAAGAGAACAACTGCAGTAAATATAACATCAGTTCCAAACCTGAGGGGTAAGGCAGAGAAGAAAACCAACTTGGGCAAATACCTTCACTACATTCACGATGGAGACCATTAGCTCCACTTCTTAGACTCAATGCTGTGCTAAGCGGGACACTTCAGTCTACGAGACAGTCAAAATTTCTCCTAGGATTTTATCACTAAAAGTTAATTTGACCAGACTTCAGCCTTACAGATACCTTATAGATACCTTATAGATACTGGTCTTGAGAAGCACCAGAAGCCAGCTTTAAGAGGGACATAAGAGAACCCCTCTTTTTTCTGAAGTGAATACCAGCAGATACACAGAGTCTCTCTCGCCCCTCAGGGCTCCAACATTCTCAGATAAGGTCTCCCAGGGCAACTCTGCCAGAGGGCGCCCTCTTCCCCCAATAACAATGTCTCTTGTTTAATCTAGACTTGAAACTTAGCAAGGGCAGAACTCATGCCTCTCATCCACCATTGATACACAGGAGGCAAACATGAACATACTGTTCATGAAAGAACACATATGAAGAACACATATGGAAACCTTTTGGCTCTGGTGCACTCTTATCCTGAAAGAAGTAAAGGAAGGGTTTCTTTGTTTTAATTTTTATGTGTGTATGGTGTATGTACTCAAGTGTGTGCACACATACAGAGGTGAGTGGCAGATATCAGGTGTCCTCTCTTTATGTATTTGAGTGCTCTGTTTGCATGTACACATGCATGCAAGAAGAGGGCAGCAGATCACACTATAGATGTTTGTGAGCCACCATGTAGTTGCTGGGGATTGAACTCAGGACCTCTGGAAGGGCAGACAGTGCTCTTAACCACTGAGCCATCCTTCCAGGCCCTTATCCCTTATTTAAATAAAGGAGTTGACCCTGTTGCTAGGCTGGTGGTGAGCAAGCTCTAGCCACTCACTTGTCTCTGCCTGTCACTGTGCTAGGGTTACAGGCACATGTAGCCACGCTCTGCTTTTTATGTGGGTGCTGGGATAGAAACTAAGTCCTCACACTTGAACTGCAAGTGCTCTTACCTGCTAAGCCACTAAGCCATCCTCACAGCCCCCAAAAAGGATTTCTTTACTAAATGCTACAGGTCTCAAAATATACAGTGTCCAGAAGCTCATTTTAGATTTGAATTAGTAGCAATCATTTAGTATAGTTCACAAACTAATGCACCCTAAAAATCAAGGCTTTAAGGAGACTTAGTAGTTTAAGCAGTCGTGAGCTTAATGATAAAAGAATGTTCTCTGCATTAGATACATGACACGCTGTCAGAACCAGCCGGGCAGTCCACGCTACAGGTCAGCAGGCAAGTACGGAAACCACCTACCACTCAGCTGACTGCTTCTGGGTGGGACAATTATTTAAGTTGGTGGCCATTATGAAAAGGCCTTAGACATATATAACATTGATTCCCAGCCATATTTAGGTAATTCTGAAGGCTTACTACTGAGAATTGGACCAAAACTTCCGAACCCTAGAATTACTGACTTGGAGACTTTGACGACCAGAAAAGGTAATGTTTCTGAAGCTTAAATGGTGCTCAGGAGCCTGCACCCCCACAATGCTTCCCTCGTTACCTCCAACCCTGTGGGACATGTGAGGTTTAGACAATTTTGTTTAATCACAGTGATTCTCAGAGATATGAGCTGAAAGAGCCTGGAGGAACACGGCCGCATCCTCGGCCTGCCTTCATTCTGTTTTGCTACAGTGGCATCCCTGTCAGGAAGGAAGGTCTGAGGAGCGCCTATAGTGAGTTCTCAAATTAAACAAAGCTAATTTAAATTTATATCCAGTTAAGAAAGCCCACAGCAGAGCTCATTTATAACACAGTGAGTGGGAAATATGATTAACACTTTCCATTGGCAAGCTGTGGTACCTCTGTTTAATGCGTCTGGTATAGTTCAAGGGGATCATCTCTGCACAGTGTTAATATCTGGACTAATGACAGGTTTTGCTGTATGGTAATTTACTGTTTAATCCATTTTCAGCAAAGAAAAAAAAAGACAGATTTGTAGGAACACTACTTGAAAATTACCTTGGAAATCTTTGGTATGAGTCATTTACTCTCTAGGCCAGCAAGTTACATATCAAGTAAAACAAAAACTTCAAGACTGAGAATCATCAAAAGCGCAGGCAAGCGGCATAAAGTGGGCTGTATCGTATCACCCTTTTCTGCCCAAATACTGCACCATGGAACTCACCTATGCTTGTCTGCTCTTGAGATAAATGTTTGATCGAGAAGGTAATGAGTTTTTCTCAGTTTTTAAAGCTAGGAATTCTGGATAAATGAACTTAAGAAGCTAGTCCAGGGATTACCGAACTCATGCCTAGCTAGCAAGTCTGGAGAAAGCACCTGCCAATGCCAGTGCAAGTATGACTCAGTGGGAAATCAGAGTACCACTTGGTCTTCGCAGCTACCCAAATGCAAAGCTGGGCTGGACAGATGCTCAGAGGTTAAGAGCATTTGCTGCTCTTGCAGAGGACCTCAATGAGTTTCTCTTCACCTACCATCACCTACATGGCAGCTCATAACTGCCCGTGGATTCTAGTGGATCCAATGACCTTTTCTGATCTCCATGAGCACCAGGCACACACATGATGTACATATACACGCACCAACAAACCATACACATAAAAAATTCCTAACTGCAGAGGTGACAAACCTCTGAGCAGGCTCCGCCCCCAGGACAAATCAGGGGCTCACAGCGCATGTGCAACACATCTCTCTGCACAGTGGGTGTTAGGGCAAAGGTACCAGGTCTTATAGGTAGGCTTTTTTTTTTTTCTTTCTTTCTTTTTTTCTAATCGAGATCAGTTTCAGGAAAATTTTGGGTTCATATTTTGAGGCTTCCAATCAAGTTCCCATACTTTTTTGATTGCTATCCTGTCTCTGAGGCACTGATTTGCTATGAGAGGATCAGTGCTAAGCAATACCCGTAGCTCCGTGAGTAGAGTTATATACTAAGAAGTCTTGAGATAGAAAAGACAGGAAGTCATAAGCAAAGCCTGACTATGGATCCCATTATTGGCCTGACTCAAAGCCAAGCCCTACAGTAAATTTACTGTAGTTTACCTTTCCAAGATGACGAGAACAGACTCTCTTGCATAAGGTAGAGCTTGTTTTTCATTCTCAGAAAATACGTGTTTTCAGAGCCTTCACTGGATACAGATTGGCTCTATAATTGGATTACCTTGATGTCTTATCAACAAGATCTATACATCCTTGGTCAAGATATATCATTTGATCTGCTGTTGTTACTTTACTGTTCACACTTACATTCCAGATTCGAGGATTTCAGCAGCCCTTTCCAGCTGGGTCTGGGGAAGCTATCTGCCATCCATACCAACCTCTATACATATCCAACATGCAGTTGTGTTTCAATTGTGTATGTGTCTAGGTGCATGTTCTTCAATTGCTCAGGGTTTTTTACGGAATCTGAAATTCGCTATTTGACTCAACTGACTAGGCACTGAGACCCTGGGATTCACTAGTCTTTATCTCCCAGGGATGGGGTTACAGTTACACACTTCACTGAACTTTTATATGGGTACAGTATGTCCAAATTCCAGTCCTCATTCTTGCTGATCAAAGGCTTCAGTCACTGAGCCATCCCTCCAGCCCGTGTTTAAAAAAAACTACCCTTTCGAGCTGTAGGGGGCTGCAACCCTGTAGGTGGAACAACAATATGAACTAACCAGTACCCCCTGAGCTCGTGTCTCTAGCTGCATATGTAGCAGAAGATGGCCTA
>NC_034605.1:1723567-1735513 GCF_900095145.1 Mus pahari | reverse complement strand
TAATAAAAAAATTTAAAAAAAAGAAAGTTACTTAAAATTTGGCAGACACACAAAGAAAGAGGAGGTGGATCTGATTTTTAAAACAACACTGGTTCAAAAATCTCCTGAGAAATTATTTAAGGGATTAAAATAAATGTAAGATGTGATTTACCTAGGGGGGAAAAAATTACCCTTTTAAGTGAAGATAAACTGACTATTTGGTTCTTTCCTTCTTTCCTGGGTTTATTGGTTATATGAATGGCATACTTTCCAGTATCAGTATTTTTAAATATCCATATTTAAAAAGTAATAGAAAATGTACTCTCTGTCCATAGGAACTTACAGTCTTACTGGGAAGACAACACACTTAAACATCAAAAGGATGACCACAGATCCTCATTTATCTGTTTTGCCAATGAGATTATAACAGCACAGTTTTTATTCCTAAGATGCTTCAATTTAGGCCGCCTTCCACACAAACCATTAACAGCAAAGCAAATGGTTAAGACATACTGCTACGCCATAGCGAGGCAACAAGTATTGCGGGAATTCGGAGAAATGCAACCATTATAGTTGGGCATCTCAAGAAAGTCTCACGGTTGATATGATGATACTTGGGCCTGTCCAGAAAAAAATTAAAAGAGAAAGCCTTAGGGAGACTATAAAATCCAAAGCTAAAACCCAAGAATGTGTAGTGTCTAAGGAATGGTGCCCGAGCTCAGCTGGCTCCCCCAGCAAGAAGCACTGGGAACACATCTACAAGGAGAGAAACCAAGCTGTGGGCAGTCTGGAAAAACAGGGAGACAGGGCTGGACTTGATTTAGTCACTAGACGGCAGCTAAATATGGGAAATGACATCACAACATTTGGTTTTACAGTGTCACTTGGTCTGTACAGCGGGCAGTATAAACGGGAAGAACAAAGGGAGGTGATGAAGCTTGCAGGGAAACTTCTGAGAACAAAGTTAGATTAATGGGGTCAGAGAAACTAAAAAGAAAATGAGTACAAGAAGTTGGAAAAACAGAGCGGGCAGGATGGGTCAAAAAGAAATGAAGGCACTAAATGTGCTCTCTTGTTTTCAACTCTGAGGACTATACTGGTCGGTGAAGTTGTTAAAGACACCGTGGCTAACGCAGGTGCTAGGGCTAGAGGACTCAGGCTACCTTCAAGAGGGTGGCTATGTCTGAGGTTAAGGCAGGCCCTAACCACTACGATTAAGTCACAACGCCCTGTGTGTCTCATGCCGGACTGCTGGGTGGCTCGCTTGCTTCTAGTTTGCATCCACAGGTCTAATTAGGATCTGCTCCTATGGAGTTGTACTGACTAAGCTGCTTTGACTATGGAACACTGGGCTACAAAATCTCAGGGGCGTGTGCACTTAAATACTGGGTTTGCTCTGATCAAAGGACTGGGGTAGATAAGAAGCTGCTAAGTCTGAGTATGCAAAGGTTTCTGAGAACTACTGTGAGCTGAGAAGGACCAAGAGCTGCAAGCCAGAAGCGCACTGTAGAAACCTGTGGGGAGCAGCAGTGAGAGGGAAGCACAGAGCCCCACACAAGGCAGCAGCCCTCTCTCTACAGGGCTCTCGCTCTTGGCAAGACGATACAGCGATACAGCCGATACAGCGATACAGCCGATACAGCGATACAGCCGATACAGCGATACAGCCGATACAGCCGATACAGCGATACCGATACAGCCGATACAGCGATACAGCCGATACAGCGATACCGATACAGCCGATACAGCCGATACAGCGGATACAGTGGATACAGCCGATACAGCCGATACAGCCGATACAGCGATACAGACGATACAGCGATACAGCCGATACCGATACAGCCGATACCGATACAGCCGATACAGCCGATACAGCCGATACCGATACAGCCGATACAGCGATACAGCCGATACCGATACAGCCGATACAGCGATACAGAGGTGTTTTCTCTACACAAAGGTGCTTTAGAGGCAGCCTCCAAGCCAATAACAGTTTTTGGTTTCATTTTAAATGACTATGGATGTAAAAAGATTTTTTTTTTAAATTCAGAGTTTACACACACCTTTAGTTTTTCCATGGATTTATCATTAGTCTGTAGAACTACAAAGATGACAAATGTTTCATGATCATTTGTATTCAGACGTTAAGGGCAGAAACACTAGCAAATATCAACTGCCTGAGTCTCTCATGTTTTTGATGCATATGTTGTACGACCCAACACTGGCTTATGGAACTTAACTGAAAATGTTACTGGCATCAACTGTAAGTCCCAGAAAACGCTACTGGGAATGTGACTGACCAATTCGGACTTACATACAATTCTGCCAGCAAATATCTCAGATATGCCGATAATTCAGGAAGCTGAAAAGAAAGAAGGTTGGCTGTGTGGGAAACACATTGTTGTGTATTGTTAGGGACCACAGCTAACCCAAATGACACCCCAATGAAGATAAGTGCCCTTCTTCAAGACCCTGCTCTCATCTGCTGAGAAATTTTCATAATAAATATACAGACAGACAATGTCAACCAGAACAGTGGTGCTATCATAATGTGCAACGCAGCCATGCCTCAATGGCCTCATTTGTGTGACAGAAGCTTCTTTCTACAGGAGGCTGTCTCTGTGACTCTAACACTAGTGTTAAAGTGCACACTTGGTAAGAATTCAGCAACTGGGAATTACAATTAAGATTTTGGAAATTAATCCAAAAAAATGGTTTCTACCCATATGTGAAAGGCTGAAGAGAAATTGGGAAAATATACCAACTTATTGAGTTTGCCCACATCTCCACTTGCTCCTTCTATGAGAAGCAGATGGACCAACAGTTCTAAGGAAGATGGGAGCCTTCTTTTGAGCTTTTAGAAGAGCAGGTATGAAGCAGGGCACACATTCAAACTCACTGTGGCCCCAAGCTCAAGGATTCTTATTTACTAGGTAGGAGATGGCATCTGTGTTACATTGAGAAGCAAATTTAGAAAGGACCACACAATGAAAACTTTTGTGGATAAACTGTGTCTGAGTTCACTTCATTGGTATTATATTTGTGAAGGCAAATTATTTACAGCACAGGCTGTAAATGAATGATGATTCAAGATCCACCAACTATTAATAACTAGTTTTAATAGCTGTGCAGGCAAAGGCCTCCATTTCATGTTAGCAAACTTAAGTTTTACTAAACATTCCATAGCTAACTTTGCCCAACCCCTTTGCATTTGACAGACTGCTCATCATTCAAGGTCTACTTTAGAATCACCTACTTGGCAAACTCTTCTTCAGTGAGGTTTATTTCCTTTGTGTTTCCTCCCCTTTAGGCAATGGGCATGTGAAGTGTATTTTATTCTGGCTTGGAGTATGGGTCTATGCTATTGGTTACTGCTAACACGTCTGTAGCTTTAGCGAATGGAATGTTCCTTATGGGCAGGAGCTAGGATTTTACTCATATCTATGTAACCCAAATGCTTGTATTTTAAAGGCATTCTCATGCATGTTGATGATGTCTAAGCTTATAGGTTTATGAGAAGCTGTTCTTATAACTTCTACAGAGTGTGAGCATGGACAGAAACCACCACTCTGCGTGGTGAAGAAGCTGGAGGAATAAGTGCTTCCCATGGAATCGAGGGAACCCGGGTCAAGAGACGACCAAGGACGGAGACGGTGAGGTCAAGACAGAAGGGATACTGCTGGGTGTGTTTATTGATTCCTAAGTCTGGATCTGGAAATGCTTTTCTTTCTTCTTGGTGATATGAGTGAGTTAGTTGAAGATGTTGTTCAGTCTAGTCCTTCAAGGATACTGAAACCAGGAATTTTGTAGTATACAGCACAGGATTTAAACAAAAACTCCCTTTAAGCCAAGTAGTGGCACATGCCTTGATTTCCAACATGAGGCAAGCAGAGGCATCCAGATCTCTATAAACTGGAGGCCAGCCTGGTCTACACAGGTAGTTCCAGGTCAGTCATGGCTGTACAGTGAAACCCTTTCTCAAACAAGACAAAACAACACAATCAAACAACACAACAAAGAAACACAACAAAAAAGCAAATCTTTGAGTTCAAAGAAGGGAGAAGAAGGACTCTGTTGAGATAATGCTGTGTTATCATTTCCTCCAGATGAGAAAGAAACTTCAGAAACTGGGCACTGCTGAACTGAGGCTCATAGGTAGATGGCTGCATGCTGCTGTCACCTAAAGTGACTATCTGATTCTGAGCATAGGTGTAGGTTCCCTAAAGGAATGGGGATGCTGAAAGCAACCAGAACCAGTGTCACCTGCTCAAAGACCAAGATTTGAGGACTGTCCCACACCTACGGAATTCATCTCTGAGGATGGAGCCCCAAAATCTAGATTTTGACCCAACGTCCTAGATGATCTTGATGCAAGGAATGGAAAACTCAGGGTTGCCTACATAGCATTGTTGAGTTCAGTATTATCCACTTGTCACTGAGATCCCCAGAAAGGTAGGAAAATAAAAGAAAAATAAGGTGAGAATGCTGAATGCTTACCTAGTGTGCATGAAACCATGAAGCCCTAGGTTTAAACCTCAATATCCACTCACAAAAATAAATCAACCAACCCAAAAAACTGCAACAAAACATTCTGACGATCCAGATTAAGAGCCAAGCTTTCTACATGTAATACTGTGGCTGTTATACAGTTGTGATCTGTTTTAAGCAGATTTTATATATTAAAAAATATGATCAGGTAAATTAGCAGCTGATCATTCATCTTCCAAAGATTTCTTGAAGCAAGGCGTTTACTGCCTCTTGTTGACTAATGTTTAATCAGGAATTTAACTTACATAAAACTTGGGGGAGATAATCTCTATGTAACATTTGCTTTCAAGCTTTTGTTAAATTCAGTTCTATGAATGAGAAAAGTATCAGAAGTGTTTCTTTCACTATAGAAGGGAGCAGTCTTTGATTTCCTTCCCCAGCATCATAGAATTAGTTTTCAGTATCTTCAGGAAAAGACCTATCCTTGAATCTAGGAAATAAATTGAAGCAGAGCTATGTCTAACTAGAAATTCACTTTGAATATGCTTTGCATCAATAATAACTGGTCTCAGACCAGCAGCAGAGCCAACTTCCAAGTAGATTTTACAAACAATCCAAATGCTAAATTTTAAGAGAGAAATGTTTAATTTCAAACATCTCTATAAAAACTACATACTAGAAAATGACTTTGAAGTCAGAGAGGCCACTTTAATGCTGCCACTTTGGGGAAGTTTAAGCTAAGTAAATTTACTCAAATATCTTATAGCCTCTGTCCTTTGTACAAAGAAATAAAATCATCACCACAGAGATATGCGGGTTGTAGCCAATGTATCATGGAGTTCTGGGAACACAGGAAAATTACCATAAAAAAATAAGAATAAACCAGATACAAACTCCACTTCTATATAAATTCAAATTTTCGAGGTCAAATAATAATAGTAAATAATAAGCTTTTAAAATGATATTTTTGGCTAGAGGATTATATTTAACCTATATTCCAAACAGCTACTTCCCCCCTTTTTAAAAATCAATTCACCATAAAGTGAATTATCTACAGTAACTGTAGGAAATAGAGGTCCCATCACGCAACAGATATGGACCTCAAGTGACTAGAGCCACGAAATAAAGTGGCACTTTTAATGATCCTTTCTGTAAAGTATGTGACAGTGTAAATTAAAGATAGTGGGCATTCAACTTTGAACTGTTTGGAATACTCCTGTATACAAGCTGTCCCTCCCATAGTTCTGAGTCCCCAAGGCTCTCTAGACAGGCAATGCTGATCTCTCAGGAGTGACCAGCTGTGCTGAAGGAGGTAGAGTGATCGCTAACAACCATTTTTTCCATTTGACAGACATCAGTGATATCAGTTGAATGCAAGGAGAGTCAAAACTCCAGCCAGTTACACAGCAAAAACTTTCTTACTTAATTACTATAAAGCCAGATTAGAAATCATAACTACAGTTATGGTTATGCTTTGTTGCAATATTTTTGAAGGGCTTCCAGGCAGTCAACATCACATATAGGTAACACTTAAGTCAAATTGCATGGTCCAGTGAGCATATCACAGAACAAGCAATGGTGAGCCAACAGCAGCCTTCGCAGGGACAGCATGCTGGGTGGCAAGGAAATGCAGGACTCACCTCTGCTTTAGGTTTTGCCTACAGAGTCAGTTACCAGTCCCAGCTAAGCTTTGCCCAGCACTGCCTCCAAATCTCTAGTTAAAGAGATAAGTTGTTTCCTGCTGCTCAAAATATTAAGGTGAGGTTTTTATATCTTCCTTTGTTTTGTTCTTACAAATCTGGGGATCAAACGCAGGGCTTCACATATGCTAAGCAAGTGCTCTGTCACTGGGCCATTGGGCCATCCTCCGGGTGAGTTTTCCCAATTCAGGTCATTAGCAACACCTTAGCTCTTACCATTAATCTCTTAATGGATCATCATTAACTGTAAGTCACTACTAATGCATAAAATTATGGGAAAACTATCATCTCTGCAAGAGAAGCTTATGTTTTGCTTTTGAGATATTGTCATGGGAAGAATTATCACACAAAAACTGTGTTAATTATCCCCTAATAAACTTTTTTTCCCTGGTGCATTTTTAAAAAGTGATTGACAGTTAAAGCTAGCTTCTTCAAGACAATAAATATCACCTTGCATAATCTGTCTCCGAGTCTGGACTTCTTTTTATGAAGGCTGCATAATACCAACTATGAAACCAGATAGAGACACAATAAAAAACAAAACTATAAACCGATCTTAATGATGAATAGAGATGAAAAAAATCTCAGTATGATCCTTGCAAGCTGGAGCTAGAGAAAGCTTGGCCAGGAAGGGCCGCCTGCCCTTCTTACTTCCTGAGCTCTCTGAAACTCCAGGTCTGGGGACCTGCTGCCCTCTCCTGCCTCTCACAAACACTGCACACACGTGCTACATATACATACATGCTGGCAAAACACTCATAGACACAAAATAAAATAAATCAATCTAACTTTTGAAAACACTTGCAAACTGAATCTAAGAACACATAAAAATTACCAGCCGCCGCAGTTAAGTTGGTTTCACTCCAGAGACGCAAGGATATGTAAATAACACATACATAAATCAATACATGAGATCTGCATGGCATCTCTGTTCCCACTTACAGGCATTTCACAGACTGTATCATTTTGCAACTGGTGTTTTAATTGATCTAATCCCCTTTGCTCCTTCACTGCTTTTTTTTTACATGTAAGAGTTTATAAAGTTAACCATTTTTTGTTCCTAGTTTATAGGGCTTTTCAAAACAATACACAGTGGGTTCACTACCTCATGAGACAGAATAGGGAAGAATGCACACACATGCACACACAATCTCTTAAATACTCGGCCATGGCAACAACAATCCAGACAGCCTTGGGATTAGGGTATAGGAAGAGGTCAAGAGGTCATTTCACTACTTCTCTAGATAACTCAGATGCAAAAGACCTGAGTTAAGAGAATATGTTTTCCTCTTATCTCTACTGATAGTAAGAAAAACTAGAAATGGTTATTCTATAAGACCTTCAATAATACCTCCTTCCAAAATTCATTTGTAAATGTATGCTCTCAAAACCACTGAGAGAAAACTATGGCAAAGAAAGATGTATTGGGAGGTGTGGTCTTAAGAGATTTATATTAAATATTGGTTCCCACTATTTTAATATCACTGGAAATTTATTGAATACCTTTATTAGACATTTACAAGTGTATTTTGATGTTCGTCATTCCAAACTGGTTATAGAAGTATGAAACTATTTGGCACTAAACCCATTATGTTGGTGAAGTAAGTCCTATGTCAGGATGAAAACCAAAAGCATTGCTACTCGTTCACTCAACACCTATTTCCAGAAGCAGTGTGTAGAGAAAGGGAATGTTTCCCTTTATCCCACAAGAGTTCAGTCACTGAGCAGGAAATAAGCTAACAGCAGGCAGGGTATCCACAGAGGGCAGGGATCCACAGAAAGGAGAGTGAATAGCCCAGTCAGTGCAGTCTAGATGCTTCTAACTCTTCCTCTTAGGGGAGAGAAAAGGATTTGGGAGCGAGCTCAGTGGGCTCAAAGAGTAAGTGCTAGCTTGTAACAGTCTCCACGTGATGTCACTCTCTAGCCCTCTCTTATGATCTGACATAAGATGATGAGGGAGTTACACGGACATGATGACAATGGACTCCTCTCAGGGGCCCTGTCTCAGGGCGCACGAGGGAAGCTCAGGCAAAACCCAGCCGCCCTCAGAAGTCATCTCGAGATCAACATACTCGGCAGTGGCTTCTGCTGACTTCCTACAAGTGGTGCAGGTAGTAAGAACATGTCAGACAAAGGGTGTTTTCAAGGAGCTTATAAGAAACCTTGTAAACTAAAAAATAATAAAATGTCTTACAGAGCAGGCAGGTGCTGGTTTCATAGCTGAATTGAGATGGCAGGAGGGCACAGGGTACTCTGACGTGGGAACTAGACTTTTATCAGGATGAATTGCTTTTGTAATTAGAGAAAGAAACCAGAATGTGTCTATCATTAAATATGTGTTTTTGTTACAGCAATGGAATCAAACTAGAACAGGGTTTTAAATAAGGTTGTGGGCAGACTGGAAATGTTGATCTAAACTTTCATTAGATTAACTTGCTTTAGCTTGTATTAGAAATGGGGACCTTGTTGCTATATTTATTAAAAGCATGGAAAAATTAAGGTATATCTTCTTTTAACATGTGTAGTATATTTTTAAACTCTTGTCTGATGTCTAGTCTCTTACTATTTGTAACAGATTTTGAACCCTTGTCTGATTACCACTCTACTTGCCATGATGTATTTCATTATCATCTATCATAGATGCACTTCTAATGTCACACAGATGAATTTACAGTTTCCCAATTTCAAAGTGCCTTTATAACGTTAATAGACTGTTCTGGAAAAGAAAGAAATCAAGCCAATGCCTGTGTGTGTTGCAGAACTACATCAGCAGCCTTGAACCCCTTGTCTGAGAAGGCCCAGTCTGTGGAGATGGAAACAGCTCGCTCTTCTCTTCAGAGAGTCCTAGTTACATTACTGACTGGTTTTCAAATTCTATAATCTTGTTTTTAGTGTCACTGCAGGCTGAATCATCCTTTTCATAAATGGCGAAGGCGGTGGTATCTCTGCGGTGCTTCTTATTTAATAGAACTCAACTGTCACTCTAAGTGAAAAAAAATTCTGATGGACTATGAGAAATGTCCTGTTAATGAAGGCGATGTCCTTCTGGCCACGAGCAAAGGGTGTCTGGTACTTGCTAACTCCATTTAAAAATTGAATTATTTTGTAAAGTTAATTGTGAATTTCCAAGTATCCTTTAAGCATTATTGAATTCATTTACTCATTCTGCAAGATAAAGGCCAGCAAGAGGAGGCAGGGAAGCTCTGAGTCAGTCCCACTGACAGTCACGACAAGGTAGAGCCCGAGCTAGGGAAGAGCATCCAGAGTGGAGACCAAGCTCCAATTCACTTTGATAACAACATTTGAATACTTCTCTTTCTAAAGCCACCACAGTCCCACACACAGATAGGGAACAGGGAAGAGCAGCCTGTAAGATACGGAAGTGGCTAGGGATGAAGCCACATGTCCACATACCTGCCAAACTACGGTGGAATGGACACGTACGTGTTCAAAGGAAGTGAAGGAGAAGAACCAAAACTGTCCCTCCAAGTGACAAATACAACTGCATGCCATGCTACAAAAGGGACTGCGTTGGCTGGGGAGAGACACTTATATTTAAAAGATCTTCAGATATGGATATGTTCTGATGGCACAGTTTTGAAACTTCCCAAGAGATGTGCTAGTTTATAAAACTTATACCACAGTTTTATTCTTACTTTTAAGCTTGATGTTTGCCCAAATTATAGTTTGGCAAAGTTCTTGGGATATATATATATATATATATATATATATATATATATATATATATACATCATACACACATGCATATATATATATATATATATATATATATATATTCTTCATATTCTATTTGCCAAGTATTTTTNATATATATATATATATATATATATATATATTCTTCATATTCTATTTGCCAAGTATTTTTGGTTATGCAGCAGATAAAACTGGTTCTAAAGCTATGAGTTCAGCAATGCATTGGTATCACATTGAGTAGTATCCTAGAGTATGTGGGGTGGGGTCTTACAGAGTCACACCCATGGGGAGGTTGCTAACAGTAAATTAAATTTGCATCTAGTTAGCTTAGCATTGTTTTACCTGTACCATGATGGATTGAAGGCAAAACTCAACAAAGAACCCCTAAAATGAAATGATGCAGACCAACCTTTTATTGCACCCACAATGTTTTGGTCTAGTCCTTTCCGGTTGTCATTGAACCCTCTTTTCCTCTTTCCGTTGGGTAAGGAGTTAGCCAAAGTCTTGTCGTCAAAAAATGCACACACCAGTTTTCTAAACAGCAGGCTTCCTGAGCGAGTGTAGTTTGACAGTATAGAGTCCAGCTGAGATTTGGGCATAAAAACATCGAAGCCTTCAGCAAGTTGCACTTCTGGCTACCAAAAAATAAAAAGATAAATATTTCATTATAAGCAAGATGTGAAGCACTTTACTTTAGGCATAAGAGCAAAAATAAAAAAAATAAAAATCAATCAATCTATCTATCAATCAGTGGCTAAATGATATAGTCTCAGCGTCTCAGCTCTGTATGCTAGATTTTGCAATTTATAAAATTAACGACCACTTATAATTCATAAAAGGTGATATGATAATTCCAACAATAAGTCTTACATGTTTCTAGACATACAAGTAGTTCAGAGAAGGCTGGATAATTATACAGTAATGCAGTCCTATAGGTAGACGCAACACCCTTATTTTGTAAATGGTGAAACTAAGGCCTAAAAACCTTGAACCAAAAAATGACTTCAAAATAATTCAAATGGCAAATAACTTATTTCATCTAAGTTGACAAGTGCAGGACTACCCCACATGTCCCCACTCCTCTACCAGCTATGAAACGGGTTACCCCAATGAAAACTTACACATGGTGATAATGCAAATGAATACAAATGGCAGGGAGTGGACTTAGTCATAGTGAAAGGAGAGCCCTCCTTCCACAAGCTGTCAATCACAGATCGTCCCCAGGTGTCCTATGTGCAGCTCTGAAATATGCAGCCCTTTAGATGTGAGGAGTTGGGGTCAGAGTCTCTCCTGGTAAACAGAACTCACTCTTTTTGTTTGTCCTACTGTGTGCCCAGCACACTGTACAGTGTAGCACATCCAGAACATAGCCTACATCATTCAGACAGCTAAGGAAGGTGTTTGGACCTTGCCCCTTGAAAACGGAATTTTGGACTGGATTATCCAGAAAGTCACATTCTTCCGCTCCACTTTGCCATTTAATGTTTGGCTTCTGAGTGCCAGGTAAAGATCACTGGAAACACAGAGCTGTCAGATTTTCTCCTGACTTCTGCATCTTGCTGCTTGCTGGTCAAAGGTCTAAAGGAGCTTGACAGGAGCCAAAGACTGAATACCTAATTCCTGCACAGGCATGGGCACATGGCAAGCACTCGGGGAACACTTGTTAAGGAACCCAATGTGAAATTGTTAGAATCGAGAGAATTTTACCATCATAATCTGACAGAAGGTTTTATGTTTTGTACAGCCTGTGAACCTTGATTCTAAATGAACTCATTTCAGATTTTTCATAGGAAAAAATTCTGTATCATATAGAATCTATGAAACCCCTCAGCCAAGTGCATCCTATAGTTATCTGACCACCTAGGGGGGTACAGGAGATCTTTTTTTTTTTTTTTAAGCTTTATTTATTTATTATATATAATTACACACATAGCTGTCTTCAGACACTCCAGAAGAGGGTGTCAGGTCTTGTTACGGATGGTTATGAGCCACCATGTGGTTGCTGGGATTTGAACTCAGGACCTTTGGAAGAGCAGTCGGGTGCTCTTACCCACTGAGCCATCTC
>NC_034605.1:1703529-1723242 GCF_900095145.1 Mus pahari | reverse complement strand
TGCTGGGATTAAAGGCGGGCGCCACCATGCCCGGCTGCAGATTACTTTCTATGAAATAGGTTTACAGCACTTTTTGCACTGCATTTATCTAGCTGGGATACATAGTTTTTATATCTAGCATGCCAGGAATCCAGTCAGCATCCAGCAGAGAGAATAAACTAAATGCTACACAGGAATTCAGTGACCAGGTCTGAGTTTCCCTTTCGCTCTACAGAGGAAGTGGTCTTCGAGTCTCTTGCTGTGGCCAGGCACACACCAGTGTCTTAGAATGATGGTTTGCAGGCTCCAGGAGGAGATGAGCACCTGATTCAGTACCTACTCACCAAGTGCCTTCTGTGGAGAGGGATTCAAGGCTGGCTCTGCAGCTACGATGGACATAAACCCCACCCCACACACCTCTACATGGTAAGAGGAACACTACCCGAGAGGTTCTGAGCAAGGGCTGTTAGTGCTAACACCAGACAGGACTGGCTGCCAGGGATGTGGAGGAAAGGGATGGAGAAAAGGCAGGCTGGGAAAGGGAAGGGGTGGATGGCGTGGCACTCTAACAGGGCCTGAAGATAAGAGTTAGGAGACCACCACAGTTTGTTTATTATTGGTGGCACCTGCTATGTTGCCTAAAAGTAGACACCTGGAGGTTTCTGTAGCACCAAGACCTCTGTAAGCATATGGTATGTGGCTGCAGAGGGGCCATCGGTGGCCAAAGCTGTTGCTATCTGCCACTGCTGGGTCAATAGCTACAACAGACAGCAATGTAATTGCAAAAGTGGCTGAGTCACAGCCCTTCCCCCATCTTCTTCCCTGATTCCTGTTCAGACTTCTTAGCAGGTAACAACAGGGCACTAAAGCATGGTTAAGGGTGCCACAAAGCAGCAATTCCTTCTAAGAAAAAGGAAGGGAGGTGTGGGGGCTAACTTTATGCTCTAAAACATGAAAAAAAACCCATGACACTAATTATCTTGCTTTCACTATGAAATCTTGCTATCTATTCTACTTTATAAGCATAATCATAATACATTATTGCTATATAATGAACCACAACTCTGCATGTATATTTAAAATCAGGTTAAAACACTTTCTCTAGTTGTAGGATCATTATCTTTTTGCTTGTTTGTTTGTTTACTGGCTGAGGTTTAAATGAGATAAGTTATAAAAATACTTTTCTAAATAAGCAATGTAAAAAATACTCTTGACAGATTTGTTTTTTTGATGCTCAAGCCAAGACAGATAATAAACTAATCTGCAGCATCTACTGTTGCTGAAAGATGTTTAAATGATGACATCCAAATTATGGGCACAACTTACAATGTTTACAGTCATTATTTTTAGGGTTCACTGTGAATTCCCACTGTGCAGTATTCTGTTCCCTTTAGGTTCCCTGGTCACTGAGTATAATGTATCAGCAGTGGGAATGCCTTAAGCAGTGTGATTTCATCTTATACTGGTGACGTTCAGGGAGCAAAAACTGCTGAGTCCTAATGGCTCTTGAAAATGTCCCTGGACCAAGGACAGCTACACTGACTCTGCTGTTTCTTTGCATTTCCGGTGTGGTGTTCCTTTCGCTTAGAAGTAGTTTAGGTAATAGATTTTACAACAAGATAAATGAAAAGGACACTTCCCTGTCCCCTGCCACCCATAAGATCCTATGAACATATCATAAAACAATTAAAGAGATCACATAAATGAGTCACTCAGGGTCCACATCTGATACAGGCTATTTTATATACGATAGTAATAGTACAAAATTATAGTAAGACATTTAACAAGCTACATATACAGTCATTGGTTAAGAGGAAAGAAGTGCACAGATGCTTTTGATTGGCCATTAGCCCTAGATTTTCAACTGTTATTATTAATAAATGGTACACAATGGTTGTCCCAGCTCTATGCTGTGCAAGACTCACATTCACAAGCACACGCACAAGGCTGTCTATCTCAGGTGATAGGAGGTGAGGCACATGCACAGGGCTGTCTGTCTCAGGTGGTAGGAGGTGAGGCACATGCACAAGGTTGTCTGTCTCAGGTGGTAGGAGGTGAGGCACATGCACAAGGCTGGCTGTCTCAGGTGGTAGGAGGTGAGGCACATGCACAGGCGTCTGTCTAAAGTGATATGAGTGAGGACAGGGAGCTAGGCCAGCTGGTCAAGTCTCAGACTGGCTCAGGATGGAACCTTAAAGAAATGAGATGAGCAAGTGGGCTCTGCTGAGGAAGATGGATTTTCTGCCCCTGCAAAATGTAAGGAAGGACTGATAATGATATTTACAAGATACTCTTAGGCTGCCTGTTCGCAATACTATAATATATAATGAGCCTCTGTCCTATTTATTTAGTAGTATATCTGATCTATTTCTAGAAAAACAAGTTTCAGTTTATGAGAGAAAATTATTTTATTTATTAATTATTACTATTATTATTAGAATTTTGAGACAAGGTTTTTTTTGTGTAGCCTTGGCTATCCTGGAACTTAATCTGTAGACCAGGCTGGCTTCAAACTGGCCTCAAAGAGAGATCCACCTTCCTCTGCCTCCCAAGTGCTGGGACTAAAGGTGTGTGCTACCACTGCCTAAAAGAAAAAAGTCTTAAACACACAAAACACGTAACAGATTTTGTTTTGGCTCATAAATGTTATCTTTTTTATTAGAAAAATTAACATTATGTTCTACAAATAAAATCTGCACCCAGTAGATTTACTATCACCATTTTTGAATAATACCTCAAGGCACTTGGCCAATGATCAGCTGAGACTGGGGTACGGTATACTCTGGCTGACGCTGGCTGGCTCAGCCTCTGTCTGTTATTGTTAGTCAGCTCAACACAGGTGTGGCCTAAGGATGTGGCTGAACTGAGAATCCCAGAATTAATAGAACAGATGCCGCTGGCTGGCTGCACCCCATCAAGACCAATATTAAAAGTGCTTAACAAAATCTCTATGAAAAAGCAAGTGTAATGATCACAGCATATATTTAATATTGACTAGGATAAAAAATCATTCAAGTTCTAATTCTTTTATGTTTCTTTGATAAGATTTGGTAGAATTAAGATCTTAGAAAAGACAGTACAATTTGGTCTCTCAAAAGTTTCCTCATGCATTTGCATAGTGAGAGATTGTAGCCTTTCAGAGCTGTAGTTAGCCTTTTCCTTCTTAGGCAATAAATCGTGGTTCTGAACATTAAGGCCTGATTTATGTTAAAGAAGACTGAGCTAAGTGGACAATATGTAAGATTCTAACACCACAGTCTAGCTTCTTCTCCCCTAACTCCACGGAAATTGCTCCTCTGAGAAGACGCCCATGGTGAGACGCTTGTCTCTGACCTTCCGGGTACAGAAGCTCCAATCTTCCCAGTTTTCTGGAGACATTCTGTCTGCTCTGCGGCTTGCAAGTACTGTCTGCAAACTCCTCCCATGTGCTCCTTAACGAGCAAAGACTATTACGTTCCCTTTAGAGCACCCTGGAAAATAGTGATATAATAGATATTTATTTGTTGCTTATTATATCCTAGACTCTAGGGAAACACAGAATACATCAGTTTTCTCATTCCATGAAGTGGCTACCATCATTATTCCAAGGTTTCACATGCAAAGCCAAGGACCAGGAAGGTTGAGTAACTTGTTAAAAGATCACCCAACTAACATAATGAGGCGAGGATTTGAACCCAAGCAGCGTCCCACAGAAACCGAGGCTCTCAGGCACATCTGCCTGAATGTCAATGAGTGAATGGAAAATGGTTTCCATGGTTTACCTTAATTGATCCTAGCAGAACATTTTATCTATTGAGATAAGATGTTATCAGGAAAGCACTCTGAATTAAAAAGCTATTTTTGTTGAAGGCACCAATGCGTTTAAAATTATTTAAGAAGCATACAAAATCAGGATTAACAAAATTATCTTAAACTGATGAATATTCATCATTTGTCTTCTGTTAACTTACAATTTTTGCCATCTGGAATTACTGGAGAGTATTTATAATAACTCCATCAAATAAAAACATTTTCTATGATTAAAAATTATGAAATAGGCTTTAAAAGCTTATCTGAGTAGCTCAATAAAGCAAAGCAAAGCAAACAAAACAGAAGTCAACCATTAACAAACACAAAACTAGGCAGTTCAGGTGTAATACCCGCCCTAAGAAAGTGATCAACAGACCCAGTGTCGAACAGCCGTGAGCGGGAGAAGTGAGCAGCTGTTTTGTCTCATAGGGCATTGTGTTGTGAATTCATAAAGAAAGAATTAAATTATGTATTTGCATTTCAGAATTGGCTTTGGGTTTCTGCTATTGCTTCTGTATAATTTAAGTCTGAATTCTATTTAAGCGTTAACTGAAAAAGGGTCAAATAATCATGTTCCAAATGCGAACCCCCACACTCCTTAGCTCTTTCCCCCTCAAAAGTGCTATTTGTTCATGTGCATCTGATCATCATACAGAGAGCTAAGTCTACTTAGCCATATTTACATTGGTTCCTCTGAAGGTACTTAGGTAGGAATGGTAAGGTTTAAAAAAAAAAAAAAAGAACCAATATTTATTGAGTGCTTAAAATGTGCCAGGCACTGTTCTGAATGCTTTCCATAGAAGGCTTCATTCGTTCTTCCAGCTCTGTGAGGAAAACACTGTTATTCCCATTTATAGGAAGGAAGCTGAGTGAGGACCAGGGGTCACTTGATCAGGGTCACACAGCTGAGATCCTAAGCCAGCGGCCTGCTCTTTTAACCACTTGCTGTCCCCCTAAAGTGCCGAGTAAACAGAATTAAAGAGTCACAGTCTAACCATCTGGTTCCCTTTCAAGTAATGATCAGTCATAATGAATTACCGAGTGCTTATCACAACCAAATGTGCTTGAGGGCTGGAGCAATGGCTCTGTGGTAAAGGATGCTTTTCTAGAAGACCGAGGTTCCACTCACAGCACCCACAGGCGGTTCACAACCGTCTGTAACTCCAAGGAGTCCCACACTTTCTTCTGGCTGCCATGGGCGCCAGACATACATACACACGGTGCACACACATGCACAAGGGCAAAATACCTATACATATAGGACAATAAAAATTAAAAAAACAAAGTACATGTATTTGAATGGGCAGCCAGAAGCCTTTCCACAGTGAACAAGGGCACATGACAGGCTCGGAGTGGAGAATTAGTTCCACCTCATCTGACCCTGCCAACTCGTGCAGACTTTCTTTAAGAGGACGACAGCAAGATTAAATGAGATGAGTTGTTTCAGCCAGGACATCCCATGAGTATTATGACTTTCATAATGTAGAACCCTGTTCTTGAGCAGCTGGGGTAGGATACGAAATCATGGAAGTAATTCAGTTAAAAAAAAAAAACAACAACAAAAAAAAACAACCAAGAAGTTTCCGTAGAGGAGGATTGCTCAGAGTAGATTAGAGCCCTGACAGTGTATAGGCAGAGAGGAGATGCACCGAGGAGCTATAGCTGAAGCCAAATCTAGACCAATATTTTAAAGATGATTTTGTACAAGGTGCTTTTTAGGAGCAGATATTTTATCATTTGTAGATTAAGTAAATTACACGTATTGAGGACCTTTTATATGTAAAGCACTGCAGTAGGACTTCCCCATATATGATGTTTAATGTGTTGCTATTTCAGTGGGTCTGGTAGGAGCGTTGTGCCTTCCTGTGATGAAGGAGGGATAATCGCCACTCAGAAGACTGTTCCCTACAGTGATCTCCAGAGCCACATGGGCTGCTACATTTGGTTTTTCGTCTGTGAATACACACAATTGCATTTGTGTGACATGACAAGTTAATATAGAAGAGTAACTTAATACACCGCGAATCTGAAAGGATAACCCACAGGTTTGTTGTTTGTTTTTAATTTAGAAAAGCAATTGGCAGAGGGGTGGTGCTTGACACTCCTCTTTCTCCTTTGCCCACGGGGTCTAAGGAACGGTTGAGGATGCTGAACTCACTTTTCCTTCCTATCTAGAACAGGAAGTCCTACCTTGAGTAAAGCTGCTGGTAAGAGCTAGCCACCTACCTCCTTCCCAAAACCAAACCCAGGCATTCGCTTTCCCTTCAGCAAGCAGCCTGTCCTCAAGGACCCTCCCTTCACTTTAAGGCTTACCACTCTTGGCCTGGTTAACCACAGGGAACTTTTTTCTTTTTGCCTAAACTCTAGTACAGCGGTTCTCAACCCTACTAAGGCTGTGACCCTATAATACAGCTCCTGATTGCTGTGGTGACTCCCAACCATAAAATTATTTTTGTTGCTACTCCATAACTGTGATTTTGCTACTGTTATGAATCATAGTGTGAGTATCTGAAATGCAGGCTCTCTGATGTGCGACCCCTGTGAAAAGCACAGCTGACTCCCCAAGGGGTCTCGACTCACACGTTGAGAACCGCTGATCCAGCTTCTCCCGCTTCATCTGTCGGTCATTCATAACGGACGCCAGGCACCACCCTCACACAGGCAGATTGTTCCTCTACGTGAACCCTTCACCAGCGACGCCTCTGTGCCCTCAGATGAAGATGGACCGTAGCTCATGTGCAGCATCAAGGTATTCTCTCCTGGAAGCATCCTGCTTTTCCCCAAAGTCACTCAGCTATTTGAAAAACAACGGACAAACTGCCCAGCACTACCACTGAAGGCCCCTGAACAGTGCAGACTTTTCAGACGCAAAACTCCTATCTCCCTGTGTTTTCTCCAACTTGTTTTATAGGATAATTGCTATAAAAAATAGAAGAATTATTCCCTTTAGACTTCCATTAAACATTTTATAGCCTTATAGCTAAGAAATACTAGAAGATGAGAAAGGGACCTAAGTTGGATACTTGAGCAGAGAGAGTCCACTTTTCTGGAGTCAAGCCCACACTCCTCGTCCCAGGAACTGCTCGGGCCAGCCTGATGGGCACCTATGAGCACAGCCCATGGAAAGCATTTTTGCAGCTCGTCCTGGGACTCAGTGCTAAGTTCTCTATGTGAGGGTCTCAGTTCACTCACGTACTGAAGAGGTAAATTAAATGGTGGTGTAATGGGTACTGTAAAGATGACATGCCCATAGCTTTCCCACCCTTTCTTTACAATCATCCTATTGTTTAACGATCATTTTCGGTAAGAAGTTCCAGCGTAAGCCATGAATAAAATGTAAGCTGTTTGTATGTATTACATAAATAAATACTGATGTTGGTAAAACTAATAAAAATTCTATTCTGTTTTGCAAATATACACAGGGTCTTTACCAGACCTCCAATTTATTGATAAAATACACTTGAAACTTAACAATAAAAGGGGAAAATTCAGTTATTAGTGGCACTAGACACATCTACACAGCAGATGATCTACAGTCTCAACTACTGTTTTAATATACCAATGCCTAGCAGAAAAGAATTTTAAGAAATTTAAGGAAAACATGATAGTTTATCAAAAACAGCCTAACTGTACTT
This sequence comes from Mus pahari, assembly GCF_900095145.1. NCBI lineage: Eukaryota > Metazoa > Chordata > Mammalia > Rodentia > Muridae > Mus > Mus pahari. The sequence goes on along the minus strand of NC_034605.1, from coordinate 1,715,839 downwards.
TATAATAATTTATAATTATTATAGGCTAATTTATCTGTTTTCAAATATATGATTTACCTAGGATTTGAACCAGGCCTTAGCTGTTGTGATGATACAATACAATCAAACAAGAGAGCTGGTCCCATACCAAACTTCACTACCAAGAGGACTTTGTAAATTAAATATTAGTTTAGAAGAGTTTAATGGCTTTAGCATACACGTATCATAAAAACAAATGCCTCTTTTAACAGTAAGGGTTTAGTGAAAGTGCAAAGAATTTTCTAGATTGAAAACATAGTGAGATGATTCTTTTCATTAAAGGCCCAAACATAGATAAATGCTACCAAACTGCCTTCCTCCCACTCAGAAGCGATACTTACGGAAATCAGCAATTGGTTTCCTATTTAAAGTTCAGGAGGCAGGGAAAAACTCCAGTCCTATAGGAGTCTGTGGGAGCTCTCAGCAGGAGCCTCACCCTATGCAATCTGGGAACAATACATCACTTTTTCCTGATTATTTTAAGAACTCTGACAACAAGTTGGGATTCACAGCGAAAAGGTGCTCTAGATAAAGATATTGTACATAGAGTATGCAGCTGCAAATTCAGCACATTATGACAGAAATTCATTTATGGGACCATGAATATAAAACAGCATGTCAGATGGATATCTCGGATGCAATCTACCGTCCCAGACTGCAACAACGTTCTAGCCGTGATATTAAAATAGCAAACCTTTGCAAAGCGTTAACCTATCATTACACGGAGTAAATGGCATGGCACCGCCACCTAATTAGCAGTGTGGCTTGCATCTATAAAACAGAATTAGCACCGTTGCTCCTTTCTTATTTTTAGTTTGTGTTTCCACAAAGGTATGACCTTATCTGTATGCTTCTGTTCATTTATGCCCGTCTACAAAGGATTTAATTATGTTCTCTTAGTTTTCTACATTGAGGAAATTGAAAACTGCCACTTGGAAATTAAAAATCGTAGAGAAATTAGTGAGCAGATTATTTACAACACACCCCTCTCCTTTCGGAGATAAGAAGCAGGATGTCTGTGAACAAGGAAGGCTCACATTTTTCAGGTTCTTACTCCTCTTTCCCACATGCATACCTCTCTACTTGTTTGGGGCAGAACTAACTAGTTAGGTGGAAAGTGTCTTAATACTACAAGGTTCCTGAAACTTCTATCAATCAGGTTGGCAGTCAGAAAATATCAACTTACATCTGAGGATGGCGATTCCAGAACAATGCCAAATCCCAGGACGTGGTTCTCCTCGGCGGAAGTGTGCTCTGCAGCTTGGAGACCTGGCGGCCTTGTGGCCGAGGCTGCTGGCTTCTTCTCAATGTCCAAGGGACTGGGCTTTGGTTCCACAGCCGTCACAGGTTGCACAGTCTTCGGGAGTACCTTTTTCTTTTTATTTCTCTTGCGTGAGACGGCGGTTCGCTGGGAGCACATAAGGGAAATTGGGGGTTGTTGTCTGTTTTGAGTTCCAACTGTGGACAATAAACACAAATATGGTACAGGTACTTGCGTCTGAGGAAAACCTACCTCGGCCTGTCTCTGCGATTTACAAGCTGACTCTGAGGCGAGGCTCCCTCAGGATGAAGAACTGGTAGATATCTATCTCACTCAGCACCTTAAAGTCCTAACCCAACACCTTAAAGTCTCATCACCAGGAGAAACAGCTCTGAATGTACTGGATCATCAGACCAGTACAGCATCCTGGCTTAGATGGAAGGAAAGGGTTCATGATCATGTGGCAGGTTTGAAGGAGAACTCCAGAACTTAAATCTAGCTATAGATGCTCATGCTCTCTGGTGAGCCCATCCAAGCAAAAGCCCTAACATCATTGGCGTTCAGCTGATCAGTTACAGCCTACAAGGACCAGGATGATGATGATCTGGGCAGGACTGGTTCAAAGAAACAGTTTGGACGGATTCTACCTAGAACTGGGCTGGGTGGGTAAGGACTTGGAAAAGCCTCATTAGTCATCTTCCTTGTCAAGTGCTCTCTACACATCACCCATCTCTGCACACTGCATTCCCCGGTGTCAAGTCAGGCTGCCTGCTTTTCCAGACCTTATTTGTTCTGAATGAGTTGAGTGAATTAGCAAATCTACCAATAGTACAATGGCCAGATACTCATGCAGAACATGTACTTAAAGAACCCAAGATGGCAAGTTTGCCTTTCATAAGCATGCCTGTAGTAGGAGCATTGATCAACCACTGATGGAATGGGGCAGAGGAGAATATGGGTTCCATTTGCATCAATTCCTCATCTATCAACATGGCTCTCTAAATAAGAGCTCTAGAAATTCCTGCCTTTTTTTCTAAACAGAAAGAAACCTATGAATACAGGCCACATGAAAATTAAGTCCTTAAATGCACATCACCATGGACTGCTTCCTCTTATTTCCTACGAGTCTGAAAACCAAGACTATTTATACTGATTCAAACACGTTTTTCTCTTTGCACTAGAAGGCAGTGTCTAAGTTCTGGAAGCAGCTGCCTGGATAGTGGCCTTTCTGGCTGTGCGCGTGGTGATTAGCGACCCTGGTTCTAGCTCTCAGCTACACTTTAGAATCAGTGTGGCATTTTGAAAATTACCCCAATTCTTAATAATATGTCCTGGACTCAGTGGGTCAGAACATCCAGAGGTAGGGCCACAGTATCAATATTGTTACAAGGTTTCTCCAGAGATTCCAGCATACAGCCATATATGCATTTTGATTCCAGATAGCCTGTCTCGTCTCCAGGGTCAAACGGACTCTGGCAACCATGATCAGGAGCAGCTAAGCTGCATCCCCCAGGCCCAAGCCCTTTCTAAGCTCACTCTTTCCGATGCTTTTGGTGTCCAGACAGAGGGCTATCAAGTCTTGCTTCTCCTGCAAGTCTTGAAAGAGCTCCACTTTCCTGCACTCAGCTCTCACTGCTTGGTCTAAGTCCTCCTGTAAAATAAGGGTGAAGCTTTCAAAACAGAATTTAAATCCTAAATCTCATGGGTGATAACCCTTAAGTAAATCTGCCCACACAACACGATTTTGTTTTAAGTTTAAGAAAATTAATTTTCTTAAACTTAAGGGAGACTCATTTATTCGGTTTATCTTTTCTTTATTCCTCATAGCTCTGGAATCACTTGCCTCACTAATCTGCAAAGGTTCAGGAGAGAAAACACGGTGACAAGGTAGCATTTACTTAATAGATTCTTGCCTTCCAGTCAAGGATGTGCACGAGTGCAATCCCTAGTTTGCCATTTCAGTAGTAAGGAGCTTAAGTAACAAAATAAATCATTACCATTTCATATGCATATTTTCTTAAGTACTGAGAAATTCTCCCTCTGTGAGCAGCACCTATAAGAATGAGGTAACCTTTCTTTCTGGGGCTCATGTGTAGGAGATCCTGCCTTTGACAATTAGCAAAAACTCTGATTACTGTGGTGGGACAAGGCGAGTCAAGAGCTTACCGACTAGACTCTCACTTAGGTGTTGGGATAAGACCGAGTATAGTCCTTGGCTTGGACTTATTATTCCCAGAAATAAATCCTTTTGCTTTCTTAAAAAATGTGACTGTGGGTGACTGATCTGTACAAGTCCTAAGCTTTTTATATCAGAACCACATCACCAAATGTGAGGTCTTACTGGGAGGCTGTCCCCCAGCACACTTTCTGAGAGATGACTCTGAACACTGCGGTGTGAACAGTCAGCAGGCCCATCACCACAGGCCTGGGCTGCTGTCCTGCTGTGCCAAACGAACAGCACCAAGCAGTTTCAGCTGTCCAGAGGGTCTTGTTATTTTTGCATATGTAACAAAATAAAACTTCCGGGTTCCTTATTCATTGTGACAATTAGATAGTGAGCTGCTAGACAAAGACCTCGACTTCCAAACTTCTAGCGAGTGCTGTGGGGCGGGCCCATAAAAGAACAGAGGTGTGCAGTAAGTCTGCCTGACAGGTCTCATTTATTGTTGCTATCTCCGTCACATTTAAAAACCAACCCTGCGAATCAGACATTAATACTCACTCACAGATAAGAGTGGGGAGCCTAGAAGTCATCCAGCTAGAAATTGAGAAACTGGGGTTCAGTTCCCAGCACACATGCCTGATTCCATTGTTCCCCTTATTCAATGACAAAGAGAACAAAGAGTCAAGTGAAGAAAGCGGACGGTGTGTTTCTAACCATCTCTGTCCACGTGCCAGCAGAAAACCACAGGCAGAGCCCAGGGCTCACCGCTTCTCATCTGCGCGAGTCCTTGAGCATCGTCAGCAGGGAAGGCTGTATTTCCTGAAGGGCTCTTTCACATAAGATATTCCAAAATTTAATTAACTAGCATTTGTGAAGTATCAGGAGATCAGGAGATGAAGTATGCTGAGATCACATGTATGTGCCCAATAGCGGTATTAAGGGCAATAACAAAATTTGTTTGATTTACTAAAAAATAAAATAAGACAAAAATCGCAGGTTGTTGAAAGAGTAGAGAAAATGGATACTTGAAAAGGCATAGCAAGACAGACAGCAAAGTGGGAGGAGTGTGGGACAAAAGGACAATGCACACAAGCGAAGATGTCAGCTACACGTCACCAGCCGAGGATGTGTGTAGAGGGCTGATCTTTGTACCTGCTTGAAACTGCATTAATTTCCTCATGGTCTTGAGTTCTTGGAGAATGGCCTGCAAGGTTGACTGGCAGTTACAAGTGCAGCAGTTGGATCCAACTATTGAATTCACCCCTGGAAGTTCTCCTAAGCACAAAAGAGAAGAATGATATACTCCCAAAGCATGCAAGAATTAATTACAAAGAAAAGGAAAAAATATATCTTGAATGAATTTTGAAGTACTTACAATTATCATCAAACTGTGTCAGAAGAAAATGTACCAGTAATTTTCACAACCTAAATGTGGGGTGTCTGACTTTATCTAATTAGCCAGGCTTCTGTTTGAAAGGTGCATGCTGTGTTGTGTCACAGGGTCTGTGTGAATGCGGGCACACAATGCACTGGCAAGGCAGGTCTGTCTACTTCAAGGCTCTGACAAGTCACGGTAAAACACTCAGGCTACTTTCTCAAACAGCAAAAGCGAAAACCAGAGTCCAGCTCTGTAGTATTCTTGCAGAACCACTGCTGGTCTGCATGCTACAGGAGTTCATAGTAAAACTTAAGACACTCTAACAAAAACTAGTAGCAATGAGGAGCTGTGGATACATAGAAACTTCTAGAACTCTCAGCAGGGGTGGGGAGAAGCAGGAGGCAGGGTGGGATTGCCTAGTGTTTTCTTGCTCAGAGGTGTCTGCAGTTGCTCTCTTCTCCACCTAGCTTCTTATGAGCCCCTCACTAGTCTCCATCACTGTAAGTTTTATGTATGTTCCTTAACAAAGCTGCTCTCTTCTGTTTCTCCCACATATGAACAAGTATTTCCCCATTGTCCGTGAGCTAAAACAGACCATTTGGCAAACAGCTTGGGCAGCTGGACCTCTCCAGCCCCAGGTTGACTACCATGTATCGAGGCAGTCTAAGGGGCAGCTGCTGCTTAAGTTTCCGGCAGGCAGGTGAGGTCAAGTGAAAGGTCTTGTTCCAATTACCTGTTTTACCATCCACTAGATACAAGCTAACTCCTACAATACTCATTATTTGTAGATGCCGTTTACCATGGTAAAAGCACAGAAGAATTAAAGGTAACTTCTGGAGAAGAGTAAGCATTAAAACGCCAATGGAAGGGAAGTGACTCAGCTTTAGACTTAACAACCATCCCAAAGTAACACAGAGCAGTCACAGCTGTATCCAAGTGATCTGTGAGGGACTGTGGGAGGTGGGCGGGGCACAGGCCCAAGGGAAGTCAAAGATCTCACTTTGATTTTTAACTCCCCACAATGGTAACAGGGGCCAGCTAAAAAATTTACATTTGTTTAAATTTCTCTTAATGATGTCATGCACAGTCTAGACAGTATTTGTGTGCTTAAGTTCTAATAAATCTTGATTTTTAAAATAATGTATTTTGGTAGTAAATTATAATGATAAAAAACTGGTAGTAAATTATGATGATAAAAAATAACTGATATTATAGACATTTTATGCATTGATGACATATCTAACTTCCACATATTTTTTTCACTGTTTCTAGGCTGTGGCATCTATCTGAGGGTTTGCCCAATATTGCAAATCTCTACAAGATATAATTCCAGCATACATTACTCAACGATCAACTATATAGAACGTTTGTGTGTCTGAGTGTGCATGGTGTATATGTATGATCACATGAGTGTGCACATGAGTGTGAAGGGCAAAGGCTGATGTCAAGTGTCTTCCTTGAAGAACAGGATCTCTCAGCTCACTTGGAACCTACTGATCTGGTTAGACCAATTGGCCACCATGTCTGTTCTGACTTCACGCCGCTAGTGCAGAGGTTGCAAAAGCTGCACCTGGATTTGAACTCAGGCCTCCATGCTATGTGACAGACACTGTAACTACTGAACTTTCTTTCAGCACTTGCATAGTATATCTGTACTGAAATAATGCAAGCAATAATCAGAAAAGATCTATTTTTTGACACTGATTTGGAGGAATTTTTTGTAACTTTTAATATTAGTACCCATTTCTAAGATAAATCCATCACTCTTGTATATTGGTGAGTTGAATATGTTACCCCCAAATTATTGATGTTGGGAGGATCACATTTACTATATACTCATATGTGTGTGTGTATATACATATATATATGTGTGTATATATACTATATACTCTTTTCTCTTATTGGAGTAGAGTTAAGAGGGCTTTGCAGAGCATTCCTAGGTACTAATCTAAGCACCGTCTTTATGATTTTTTAGAGGACAAAACTAGCCCTTCTCAGCTCATTATAAATCATTTTCCAATTTTAAGGAGAACGGACTTTTTATTTTTATGGAGGAGCCTTTAAAGAGCAGCGTCCCTCTGAGCTGGAAGCCTGCCAGCATGTGGACTTGATGCTTGCCTATGTAACACTGGGAGGGAGAGAAGCTGCCATACATTGATTGCTAGGGTCCCTTACTGTCTCAGAAGTGTCTCACCATGGCTCCTAAGTCCCCTGAACTGGTTACTGTGAATTGTGTGTAAGAAAAAAAAATCAAAACATTTTCTTTCTACCAAAGGATCTCATAAAAATGAAAATGCAAGGAAGGAAAGTCTTAACTTTTCAAGGAGTCTGAAATACCTTATTTTTCCCTTATTCTTTATGGGAACTACAGATCTGCACATCTATGCATAATTTATAAACCAAACAACATCCAGTGTTACTGGATGGAAAACTAATATTATCAAGGAAAGCATCAATTCTTTCCCTTAAGCCTTGAGAAAAAAAAATTGGAACCCCTCCTCCCAACTTAACAGTCAGCCATTTTAAAGAAATTTTAGTTTAAACCAGTGGTTCTCAACCTTCCTATTACTCTGACAACTTTAATACAGTGGCTCGTGTTGTGGTGACCCCCAACCATAAGATTATTTTTGTTGCCAGTTCATAACTATAATTTTGCCACTTTATGAATTGTACCATAAATATCTGTATTTTATGATGGTCTCAGGAGGCCCCTGGGAAAGGGTCAGTTGACTCCCAAGGGGTCACGCCCCACAGGTTGAAAACTGCTGCTTTAAAGGGGACCTTCTCAGCTTGAGTTTCAGCAATTCGGCACTGGAACAGGAGGAAGGAAAGAGCTGTGTAAAAGGTGAGGCTGTGCAGCATCACTGACTAGGCCTCTCTGACGAGGAAGTGCGGCAAGGGACAAGCAAGAGCTGCATCAGTCACACAGCACACAGCCGGGCAGCTTCTATTAGCGCTAAAGGGGGCTGCTTCTGCAGGACTGTCCAGTCTCCGGTGACAGCATCCTCTATGTACTGGCGGATGAAAATTCTGATTCTACAGGCCCCTGACCTTCCTCACTCTCTGTTCTACAGTTTTTATACACTTTCTCTTTTCATCCTCTCCTGTTGCCTTTTTAAAATAACACAGTACAGTAGCTGGTGCTGAGTAGCAAAGCAGTGGCCTAGCATGCATAAGACCCCGTGTTCTATCCACAGGCCCACACAAGCAGTGGCCTAGCATGTGTAAGACCCCGTGTTCTGTCCACAGGCACACACAAGCAGTGGTCTAGCATGTGTAAGACCCTGTGTTCTGTTCGCAGGCCCACACAAGCAGTGGCCTAGCACGTGTAAGACCCTGTGTTCTGTTCGCAGGCCCACACAAGAAAATTACAAAGAACCCAGCAAGGGCAGTGACCAGTGGAGGGTGTCATAGATTGATCTCAAAGGACAAACTCAGTATTTAGGAATAAAACAAACCCACCAGGATATTCTAAATATTTTGGACAATCGTACCATTGGAACTTGCAGAGATGTGGGGCTGACTCTGGAAGGTTCTAGAGCGTGGACCAGACTGCCCTGAGAACTGCCCGCTTTGGGTTGGTAGTTCATTCCACTCTCCACGTGAAGGAGGGTGGAGGCCCTGTGAGGCCTCGGAGGAAGAGTTTGACCGCTGAGGCCAGACTAAATCCACAACCTGTGGCTCTTCTTTTAATTTTTCCCCTTCTTTGCCGACACGTTGATATATCCTTCCAGTGCTGTCATTCAGTAATCTTCTCATCCCCGTAATTTGTTTTTTAATTTCCATGCTTTCATCTCCTAATGGAAACAGGGTCAAAGTTAGCACTATAACTTAAGAAAAGAAAACCAAACACAAATAGTCCCCTCCCATAACCTCCAGAGCAGACAGCTCTTGGAAATGGGAAAAAAAAATCCTGATTCCACACTCTGAAATCATTCAGCAAGCTTAAAGGAAGGAAAGCTGGCTATGCTCGAAAGAGCACAGCCCTGACATCCGCAGGAGGAGGCAAGTGCAGCCTCCCCACGCTGTCTTCCTCTGGAAGCCACACCCCCCAAATCCTCTGCACGGTCCTTGCAGTGCCAACTCTATACTTTGGGCAAGATTCACCACTGCTTCTAAACTTCATGTCACTTATATTGACTTCTTCTTTTTCTTTCTTTTTTTTTTTTTTTTAGTATAAACTGACGTTTTGAGGGGTCATGAGAAGGGGGTTTGGGGAAGGGAGTAGAGGCAGAGAAAGAAAGGGGACAGAGAAAGACAGAAAGAGAAAGGAGAGAAAGAAGGGAAGAGGCTGTCTGGGAACATGTAGAGGAAGAGATGATGGGGAGGGGGAGGGGAGGGACGGGAAAGGGAGAGAGACTGTTGATTCTTATCTGATGGTGAAAAAAATGAGTATGTTCTAAACTTCACCATCATTAACTACTTTCAATTACAGTTCAGTAACATATATGTACTGTGCAGCCAGTCTCCAGATCTGTTTTTTGATTGTTGGTTCATTTGTTTTTAAAACTTCAACTGATTCTTTTTCCCTCAGGGCACATTTTAATTTTTTTTTTTTTTTTTTAAACTAAGGCTATTCAGCTGGGTGTGGTGGTGCGTGCCTTTAATCCCAGCACTCAGAGGGAGGCAGGTGAACTGGAGACCATCCTGGTCTACACAGCCAGTTCCAGGCCAGACAGGATTACATGAGACCCTGCCCCCCATCCCCACCCCCATTCCCAAACAAAACACAAAGCTAAGGTACCTCTATGCTATAGTTACATTTAATAAATACTACTAAAAATAACTACACAGTCGCACAGATATTGCAAGCTATTACACACACCCTGTCATCTCTTCTCTCTTGTGGTGCTGGAGGTTAAGCCCAGGGTCTGCTCCATACTGGATGTGTGCTGCACTACCACGCTACCCCCTCAGCCCCTCGTTACCTTAAACTCTATAGTAACAATAAATATCATCTTAGAGAGGACGTGTGCTTCCCTCTAACTGAAGCATTGAAACCCTTATTTCACAGTATGTACACATAGCCATGAAGTCATCCTAATAAATGCTTAAAATTTAAAATGTGAGGAGAAAAAAAAAAGACAGAAGAGACTATTAGAAAAAAAAATGTAGATCACAAATAAATATATAATGATATTTTAATGTACTTAGCATCATATGAGCCAGAATTTCCAGCAAAACCTGGTAGTTTCACAGAAACCTATGTACTGTAGTATCTAGTTAGATATTCAGTTTATTAATGTATTTTCTTACCAAATATTGTGTATGGAAATTCTATAAACTGTTTTGAAATAAGAAAGTTCAAAATGTGAGGGGTGGAGTCTGGGGACCAACTCATACCAAGCATGTGCTGGGATGCTGAGCGACACCTTCAGTTTTAAAAATGGTAATGAAAATATAAATTCTGCCTTTCATGTTGAATAGAACACAGGGAAAAAACATATTCCTAAGTTTATATTATGTTTTAACACATTAATGAGAAGAGAAATAACCTTAATTGGTAGAAATTTTTTTTCCTACTTAAAACGCCATTAAAGTTATAATCTAGAAACAGTAAATCACATTTTTTGAGAATGAATGTCCAAGAATGATTTAAATATCGCACAGTCAACAACATGTATCCCATTCTCGCTAGTCTACAGAGCAGGGTGTGCCTGGGAGATCCAAAGTAGCCTTCTGGCGGGCAGTGTGAATCTCAGCGTCAGGCACTGGCTTTCCCCACCGGTCAACAGCAGGGGCTCAGCAAGAGGACGCATCTTTCCTCTGTGTTCCCACTCATGACCCTTTTGCCAGACCGGCAATGGAGTACCAAAGACGGGTCTTCATGGCACAGGTGGGCCTTCATGGCAAGGCTTAGTCACCTGTAGCTCCCTGGAATGAGCTGCCCACAGCCAGGCTAACAGGTTCTTGACCCAGTGCCAGGCCACCTCCTATGCTGTCCTTATACATAACAGGAAGAGACCACAGCTCACCTGTGTTTGGAAGATAGGATTCCATAATAAAGTGCTACCACAGGAAAAGAAAAGAAAGAAAAGAGAAGGCTCGAGGATTCTGGAACAATCTAAAAGCAACAAGGCTTTGTCATGGTTTATTTTCAAAGTTCTAGAGCTTGGGGTCTGTGAGGATTAAGACTAAAGACACAAGTGGAGGTTTTTTGGGTTGTTTTTCCATTTTTTGGTGGTGTTGATGCCCAGCATGCTGAGCAGCCAGAAGTAAAGGAAGAAAGAAGGTGGCATGTGCGCAGGAAGAACCTGGCAGTAAGCAGTGTCCACAAAGGTCAAGACATCCAAGGGAAGGGCAGAGCTGAGCAGAATGAAACCCAGAAGGGAAAGGACGGGAAGAAAGCAGTGGGGCTGCAAAGGGAGCCAGCTCAAGGTGGGCTGGTGGCAGGCCGATTTAAAGAACAGAAAATAGAATAATACCACATATAAAATTGTAGAACTCTCTTCTGAAACCAGTGGAGGGACCAGAGGAAGGAAGGTTGGAAAAGGGCTGAGAAGTTTTTCTTAGAAGCAGAAGGCTGGGCTCCTTAATGGATAACCTAGTCTTCCGGAGGGCGCCTGGATACTCACTGTATCCACAGCAGTGGGGAGAAGCTGAGGCCACTGCCTTTGCCGGTGCTCCCCGGGTGCAGGAACCCTGGGACTACTGGACGGGCAGCACACAGACGGAAAGCACTTTGCTTGCACATTCAGGACAGATGGGGCAGAAGGTCAGAACCTGGGGACTGCCGAGGAACTACAAAAAAGCTGAGTCAGTCTCCAGAACAGGGACGGACAGACAGGCTGCCACATGCCCAGACACAGGGAGTAGTTGGTGGAACAGCTGGATTAGGGTGGTCTTCCCAAGACCTGGATTCACTTCTCACCTGCACTGACTTGCCGCTGGCTATTAGACAAATTACTTTAGTTTCTTGAATTAAAAAGGTTTGCCTCAGAACTGTATTACAGTAACCTAAGATAACCTAAGGGGTATGCGGAAGCAGACCAGAAGGGCTCAGGCTGATCGTAGTTTCCAAGGTGCTGGTTAATTAAACACCTAACGCCTCTGAGGACAGCGACAGTGTCTTCAGATAATCTATTCAGATAGATTAGGAGCCTAATCTATCACAGGAGATTCCAAGGGCTTTGGTTCTTTCCGTTGAGATTAAGATACTTGTTGCCTTCTCATCTTCCTGGGTCTAATGCATCGGCGTCTTTTCTGCGCACAGGTATCTGGGAAACGATGTCTCGGGAGCGAGGTACTACTTGGAGAAATAAGATTCTATACAGAAACCTGTGAATTCCTGATGTCTTTCCAAACCCACATGTATCTTCACTCACATTCAACTCCAAGAGACTAATCTACTTAGGGATAACAAACAAAAGAAATCATATTCTAGTTGAGCTATGACATGTGGCTGTCTTATTAGTGAAACAACCATAGTTTAATTCCTTTCAAGACTAGAGTAACTGGAGCTCTGGAGACGGCTCAGTCAGCAAGGTTG
>NC_034605.1:1696193-1702535 GCF_900095145.1 Mus pahari | reverse complement strand
AGATCCCCAGCACGCACACAAGAGCTGAGCATCAATCGCAGTATGCCCCTGTAACTCCAGCGCTGGAGCTGGGGAGAGGAGACAGGTGGGTCCCTCGAGCCACTTACTATCTGAGTGACCACCTATAATAACTGACCCACTTATCATAGTGAGCCAGCGCAGCCGAGTCACTCAGTTCCAGCTTTAGTAACAGACTGGACAAAATCAGGTGGAGAGTGAAGTAGACAAGGTCCAAAGAACACAACAGGCAGAACTCTATTTACCCTTCACTCAATGCTGACTCTACTACATCACTTTCCTTCGCATGAAGAAGTCACAAATGACAGCACAGCAGGTCCTCACAGAATCGTTCTTTATTTGGCCAGGATATTCAGTTAAGAGGACACAAGGGAGATAATATGCCATCTTCATGTGTCTTATTTTCTTGTGAAGTCAACCACGCATGTGCACTGTAGATCGCCAAGTGCTAGTGCATAACTGTTCCCTAGACCTTGCTTAAGAAACTGTAAGAGGAGGCTGGGGAGATGGCTCAGCAGTTAAGAGCACTGTCTTTTCTTCCAGAGGTCCTGAGTTTGATTCTCAGCAACCACGTGCTGACTCACAAACATCTGTAAAGGGATCTGATGTCCTCTTCTGGCATCCAGGTGTACATGCAGATAGAGCACTCATACATTAAAAAAAAAAAACCTTTAAAAAAAGAAACTTTAGGAACTGGCTTATAAAACAGAAAGAGGCCTAGTGAAAACAGACATCAACACAAAGGCAGTAAACAAGCAATATATTAATAGGACAATGGGAAAAGGTAATCAAATACATTTCTTAACAGACATTCACCAGGGTCTCAGAGATGCAACGATCACCAGGCACAAGCTGAAAAAAACACTCCCCTCCAAATTTCATAACATCTCTACCCAAGTCTTTTCATATTGATTTGTTGCTCTGAAAGATGATCCCAATTCTCTCAGGCCCCATAACCACTTCTCTTCTGTGTCCTAGAACCCTGGTCACCAAATTGCCTGACTATTTGCAGAGACATTTTGAGTTTCTTCCCTGAAACTAGAATAGGCCTCTTCCTTGAAGATACTGCTCTTTCTGTAGCTCCTGGATCAAAGTTATTCTTTCTCTCCTCACAGGTGGGGAGCGTCAACCTGGATTTCCACTGGTTCCTAATGCCACCACTCCTAGCCTCAGGAAAATTTCCACAGAGACATGCCACCAGCTACTATTCTTAAGTAGCAGCTTGGTGTGGCAGGAGTTTCAAATTCCAAAAGATATGATAGTGAGGCCATCACCTCACCAGAGGCCTCACATGCTAGGCTGAGCAAGGCTCTGGAGACAATGAGTTATTGTACTAGGTAACTTAAACTCACTGTCTTCCAATAGAAAGATAAGAGATGAACAGATAAGTCCTTTAGAAAAAAAATTTGGGAAAATGATGGAGAAAGTCGTGTGTGGAGGGAAAGTCAGGTGAGTGTTGCTAAAGATTACATAGGGATGAGTTTAGACATAATTAGGAGTGGGAAGGAAGAGGAAAAAGAAGACATTAAAGAACTTTAGTCCAAAGGGCTTGATTATTAACTCCTGGGAGGGATGTCAAAGAAAAATCAATGACAGATAACACTGAGGCTTCTAGTTTATGGACCTGAATGGCCAGTAACAGCAGCCAGAGAATTTCATAAAGAAGGTGACATAAGTGTAAAAATACACTGAGCTTGCTTCCTTATTTGCAATGCCGGACTTGAAGCTACAGCCTTACCATCCACACTATCACTGAGCTATGACATAGCCCCGAGAACCTTATTCTGATAAAGCCAGAAAATGAGTAGGCCCTTGGAAACATAGCCGTGTAAAGCTGAGCATGGAGGGAAGACTTCAGTACTGGTGCTTCAGCTGGCTGTCCTCTCTGGACAGCTCCAACGACTGTAGAGCACCTTGCACGGACATAGGAGATCTTCTCTTACTAATAGTACAGAGACAGGTCAAAGCACACATTTAAACATTAGTGGCAGTGTGATTACATTGGTTTCTAACCTAGAAGGTGAGTGAGACCTACTCCTGGATTCCCAATCCCTGAGGCCATTAACAACTCCGCTCCTCACTCCCCCTGTTCCATGTGCAACTCGCCTTAGCAGGGCCCAAATCACAGGAAGCTGGCCATAGTCTTACCGTGCTCACTGTTGCTTGGGTTTGTATTACACTGTCATGCCCCCGTGGAAAAACTTGAGATAATAAAAAAACCCAACAAGAATGATTAAAAGAAGCAAGGAGAATGGTTCACTTAAGAAAGTAGTAATTACTGAGTGTCTTAATTATCTTGAACTATTATACCACAGGTGGCGCTCCTAGGGCCCACACAGCATTGTCCGAAGGCCACCGAGCAGGAAGGAGGCCGCAGATCACTGAACTGGTGACCGAGTAGGACACTATTCTTTATCAACAGGGAAAAAAAAAAGCAGATTGAAGAAACAGCTTCCAGGCTGGAGGGCAGACTACTGTCTTAAAGGGCTGGCTTTTCCAGTTCTTAAGTGCTAGCGCCGGAGCGGAGGGCAGAAGCCTCAGTACAGAGGTAACAATGAGAATGCTTTTCTGCTGGGGATGATGAAAATATTCTGGAACCAGACAGTGGCAAGGGTTGCACAATCCCAGGAGAGTCCTTTGTACACATGTGCTCAAGACTCCTTGCATTTTTTCAGGTTAATGGCATGCTAAAGTAAATACAAAGAGAGCCAGGCTTCTCAGAGGGGAGTGACATGCTGACCAGGATTACACTGATGGTCTCAACTATTTCCCCTCAGACACCTGCATATGCTACTGTGGAACCAAGTCTTAGTGAAGACTAAGCTTTAAGCTGTAGCCATGAGGAAAGGGCAGAAGGGAGGCAGGTTCCTCATGTCTGTGGTATAGTTTTCCTCACCACAAGCCTCTGCAATGAACTGGAAGAAAAGGAATTTGAAGTAGACTCCACTATGAGAGGACTTGAGATTAGCACCTCATTCCATACTCAGATTAACATGCAAACATTTTCAAGGTTTCCAACAGGCATCCCCTGGTCGGGGGGGGGGGAGAGGGGGAGAGGGAGAGTATGAGTGGGGGAAAGGGGTGTGCTTACATGCAAGACTGGGGTTCCAACTCAGCCAAGTATGGCCTGGGAAGAAACAGTTGATAAGAAGGAGCAACGGTTTTCTACGTGAACCCCCTTTTAAAATTGTAGTCTCCAGTGAAGGCCCAATAAATAAAGAGCAGCAAGCTCTACTGAAGAGGCCTTGCCAGGTCCCAGCTTCCTGCAAGGCCTTGGAGGACATTCAAGAGCTCCAAGGGCTCCACACAGCATAGTCTGAATGCCACTGGACAGGAAAGAGGCAAAAAAGTGGCGACGGACTACTGACTCGGTGAGTCAGATACCAGATAAGAGCATCCAGACCGTAAATATGTTGTCCCATGTTTGAAGGCTCTGATAAACTAAAAACTAGACAAGGACACAAGAAAAATTCACAACAGGAATAAAGGATTTGATAAATATTTTTACATTCTTTATGTCACTGATGATTAATGTAATGAAAATTAAGGTGAAACTCATTATCCTTTAATTTGGCTAACAAGCATCACGGACTCCTAAGCGTCTATTTTTGAGTAGGGATACAGGCACTGTCATATATCCCTGGTAGGTATACAGTTTGGTAAAACAAAACAAAAATCCCTTTTTGGAGTGAAAGTTAGCAAGCCCCCTTGTTAGAATTAATCCTACAGAAACAGTTCAACAGTCTGTGACATGGTACAAGATCAGTCATTGTAGCATCATTTCCTTAAGGAAATATTGAGAGCAATATTTCCTTATTCATACAGAAGCACAATCAGCATAAGTTCATAACAGAGGCATAACTACAGTTATGAGGTAGCAATGAAATAATTTTATAGTTGGGGGGGGGTCACCACAACATGAGGAACTGTACTAAAGGGTCACAGCATTAGGAAGGTTGAGAGCCACGCCTAGACTTCCCAGATAGTATTCTATTCAGGCGTGTCCAACCTTTTGGCATGACAACATATTATTATCTACAGATGTGTTGAATGGCATTCAGGGCGATCCTGAAATATACGCATCAGACACATCTACTTAGCCTGAGGATTAGCTGAGAACTTCGAACATTGGTCTATGCACCATCCTCATGAGGAACTGCGCACGGGCTAGAACTCACCTGGATGTCGCTGGGATCTGGGTTCATGTGCTTCACCATGTGCCAGCCCACTCAGTTAGACAGTGACGGCACAGGGGCTCCTGCTGTGCCCACGACGTGTGGTGAGCTGCTGTTACATCCTCTGAATGCTGATGAATACCTTATTCACTCTGCTATGTCACCATACATGGTGGTAGCTATGGAGTCTCTACGGGACCATCTTTATGGGTTCTGACTTAACTGTGCTAATAATCTAGTCGAAGAACAGGGCTCATAAACTTCCTTTTAAATTAGAAACTTGATTCATATAAGTTCTGTTCATTTTATGAAAAACAAATGTTTTATTCAGAGAAGTAGAATATGAATGTATTTATGTTAGTGATTCTATGACACATACAGCAAAAAGCTGACAATCCACACAGGGCAAAAATAACAAGATCGTAGATAGGAGCTGTCTCCAAATCCTAGCACTGTGAGGGTAAAGCAAACCAACACGGGGGAAAGAAAAAGAAAGAAAGAAAGAAAGAAAGAAAGAAAGAAAGAAAGAAAGAAAGAAAGAAAGAAAGAAAGAAAGAAAGGAAGAAAGGAAGAGAAAACAGCAACGCAAACTCAACAAACCAAACAAAAGCAACAGCAAACACTCAGAGAGAAGCAACAACAAAAACACACTTCTGAGTTCTAACAGTAATGTAAATAAAATCTTGCCTTCGTTCAGTAAGAGATGAAATATTCATAACTTACTGTTTGGAAAGACACAGCCTTTTCAATATAATTTGAAATGCTGATCCTCTAATCTACTGTACAGAAATCTTCTGACGGAGCTCTAATACACAAGTGCAAGGCTTGGCTTCCCAAGATGCTAATTTCCATATCTGTATCATCTATCAGTTACATGTGAACATGACTGAGTACTGACTGTATTACATTTCTTCAGTAATTAAAAAACTTCAGCTCTCCTCTCTTCTCTCTCCTAAGTTCTTGCTCTTCCTCTCACCTTTTGGCCTCCTTCTTCCCCCCTCTTCTCCCCTCTCTCCATGTGGCCATGGCTGCCCTCTACTTCTCTACTCTTCTCCCTCTCTCCGCCTTTCTACAATAAACACCTTGAAACCAATAATAATAATAATAATAATAATAATAACTTTAAATACTGCAAGTTAAATGCACATGTGGTACCACAGTTTTGTTTTCAATATAAATGATACTGATAATGATGAATCGGGTCTCGTCTGCAGCCTTTTTCTTTAAAGATTACATGAAGCCAAAGTTACCTGGAGGGTGGCAGCCTTCCAGGAGCAAGACTAGTGGGAAATCTCTAGAGTTGAGCAATGGTAGTTTAAACGGGTAGCTTCCAAACTTCCCAACCATGGTTCAAGTAAGAAACACATTTCCATGACAACCCAGAAGATGGATACCCTGCACAACAAATGTGATGATAGTTTTATGAATTTCATTAATTCATTAGGCTTGCATGCAATCTCTATGTATGGATGTGTGGATGTATGTATGTATGGATAGATGTATGTATGGATGGATGGATGGATGGGTTTATTACTACTGCTGCTGCTGCTGTTACTGTTCTCAGTGCTGGTGATAATCCACTAAGTTGACATCACAACCCATTTCAATGTGAAACCACTGGTCTGCAGAGCATTGCCTTTAATGCTTTGGTTTTTTTTCAGGAAGCCTGTTCAGGTGTCTTCCTGCCCTCCACATTCTTTCTGGAGTTACTGATTCTTGCTTGGTCCACTGACCATCTGTATAGAACTTCAGTTCAGACTTCACTTCAGGATCTGAGACCCATATATCCAATTGTCTATTAGCCTCTCTTAGACATCTCACAATCTGTTATTAGAATCTACTTTCCTATCAATAACCCTGAGTTATTACTTACTATGTTTTGTCTGGGCTGCTCTTAACTCCAATTGGCCAGCCCTTAGGGCCATGCTTTCTTGATTCCTAACCCATGGTGTCTTCTCCTTCCTCCTCCAACTTATTCTCCCTTTGGGATTAAAAATTTCCACAACACAGCTTTATTTTGCTGTGACTATACCTATCTCCAAACCTTAGTTAATGGCCCCAGCTCAGCTGACAAGTCAGATACCTGGGAACTATTCCTCCTCTCTTCTCCCCTTTCCTCTCCCTCTCCCTCTCCCTCTCCCTCTCCCTC
>NC_034605.1:1647586-1695942 GCF_900095145.1 Mus pahari | reverse complement strand
CTCATCTCTCTCTCCCTTCCCTTCTCTCCCCTTCTCTCTCCTCTCTCTTCCCTTCTGTCTCCTCCTCCCCCTTCCCTCCTCCCCTTCCCTTCCTCTCCCCACTCCTGTCCCTTCCCCTCTCCCCCTATCTCCTCTCCTCCAGAAACAAAATCATTAAATTCTGTTTCTTGTCTGCTTCTCCATCACTACAACTTCACTCTCATCATCACTGGATGAGGCTTCTGCCCAAGAACCTCGGCAGCATCATTCTTCCCCAGTCGACTCCACCCTGACCTTAGTGGGATTTTCCAACTATGCAAATCTAATCATACCATGCCCCGCTGCGAACTGCCAAAAACTTTAGGATAAGGCCCCAGCTCCCCAACATTGCTCACTGGCCTCTCCATCTGGCCTCCTTGCTCATTTCTGGAGTCTTGGTTTTTGCCACCTTCCCTCCACCCCACCCCCATGTCCACAGAAGTGGCAATCAGGTCTGGGTACACATTAGAATCACATAGGTAATGTCTGACTTCCCTTCTAATTCGATAGGTCTAATTTGTTAGTGACCATCATGTCGAGCCAGCAGACCACTGCTTTAAATACAGTGAAGGCCTTCCAGTGGTCCCAGAGGTCCCAGTGGTCCCAGCAGTCTGGAAGCTCCTCCCTGTCTCACTCTCTATTGTGCCATCAACCTTCTGAATGCTAAGCCACACCTTCACACTAAATGTTTAGGCCTCAGCTAAAAGGGCATTTTCTCTATTTTTTTTTTCTTTTTTCCTTTTATTGAAAATAGATTTTTTTTCACCCTCACTTAATTTTTCCCAATTATGGTTGCCCCTCTCTCTACTCCTCCCAGTTCCTCTCACCCCTCTTCCCATTCAGATCCACCCTACTTCTGTCTCTCATTTGAAAACAAACAGGCTTCCAAGGGATAATCATAAAATAAATACAGTTAGACAAAACCAGAACGAACTCATCAGAATAGGAGAAAATGAACACGCAGATGGAAGAGGGCCCAAGAAAACACGAGAAGTAGACATGGAAGCAGGGACCTACCCATTCACACACCCAGGGATCCCATAGAAACACTGGCCTGGAAGGAAGGGCCACTTTCTAGAGGCTATGTTCCTGAATCCCCCAGAGGTCTTGGTATTCTAAGTAGCCTTGGGATCCTTACTTCTCTTATCTCAAGGCAGGGGATTTAACGTCTCTTTAGTCTGGCATTAGTGTCTGTTCAGTAGGCAGCTGCAAAATGAATACAAAGTAAATTATATTAAGACACATGATGGGAAGATTCAGTTAAGGAAAGCTTTAAAAAATTGATCTATAAGCAGTAAACTGACAACTGTGGCATCTCTGAAGAAACGTCTCCCTTCCACCAAGCAAGCAGGGTATGGCAAACAGGGCCACTGTGTGGGTGTCTCTGTCGGGTCTTGTCTCAGGAAAGCTTTTCCGAAGGGAAGTACCTGTTTCATCGCGCTAGCGCATCCAAGGTGGAAGATGTTAGAAATAGTTTCCTCTCCTTGACAGACGAAGAACTACCAGAGGGGAGTTGGGTCAGGTGGGGACCACACATCACTGTGTTCTAGCACCAGGTTCTCCCTTCCTGAGGAGCAGTCAAAGGAAGGACACTGAACTTGTAGAGAAATGAAAGGTAACACTTCTATGGCGGCAGCTCCCAGCCATGGTTCATGCAGTGCATATTAAGGTGCTCATTAAAGTCTTGCTGTAATCGAAAAAATTATATATGTGCGATGAGAATGAGTTAGTGTTAATGGAAGAACCTTAGCTTCTGCCTCCCCTGACTTTGTGCTCTCTAGTTGTATCCTAACCTTGCCTTTTTGTGGGACTCTGTGCATTTTATCTGTAGGCGTAAAGTCAGGTTTGAGATATAATTCCATTAACCACATACGCAACTCCATAGTCTATTATGTTGCATCAACTTTTTCTGTAAAAATAAATTGTTAAGGATATTATTCCTGGAACAGAATAAATTCTTGGAATTACTGAGTAACTTATGTACCGCACCACTGTTCCAAGAACAGATCACTTATTTCATCATGACAAAGTAAAGTTATTAATCTTCTGGCTTCCACTTCAACAATGAGAGATGCTGAGGGATGCGCAGACACCTGCATTCCATTTCAGCTCAACTTTATATCATCCATAAACATCTCTGTTTTGGACACCTCATCCAAACAAATGCTCACAGCATACTCTACGCAGCATTCGATTTTATGCAACTATAAAAGTTCCTTGATGTTAATTACAGAGACAAATGTCTCATCACACATTTGGTTACCAGATAGCATAATTAGTTTTCCCCATTAACCTTTCAGATATAAAATTTGATTTCCAAGTAAAAAACACTGTAAAACCCTTGGAACTCGAATAACACAGTATATTTGTACATGCTTGAAAAAAATGTAATACTCAGAGAACAATTTTATGGATTCTTATTTACAAGGATAGTGATTGTCTGGAATAGCAAAGAAAAATCTGTCTTGACTTTGCAATGATTTTAAATACATTGTCAAGTACACATGTAATAAGCTATCCTTTGTGCAGAGAGGAGGCACAGCAACCTGACCATGAGTGGAACGTGCCCTCCATCTCTCCTGCTTGAGGCTGAATCAGTTCATCAGAGCCTCTCATCTGAGAGAGAGACAGACAAAGAAGGCTAAGACAACAACCAAACAACCAAGGCAAGATTCCTCATCAGCGGAGGATGATGGGACACTGCTGTCTTTCCACCTAGGTTCCCACCAAGAAACTACATATGCAACGATGGGCAGCAAGACGTGGGCAGATGGTGGTGTCGTCGCATCCTAGCTTTGTAAGTATATTCTGTGATTGCCACACAATGACAGACTTGCCTGGTGCTGCAGAACTGGAGTCTTCTCTAGTCAAAGCTAAATTGCCCACAAGTAATTATGCCACACCACGGCCTGCTCAGGACTATGCTGTAGGTCACATGCATGGAAATGATGTTTGATTGTTATAACCTACTGACATTATGTATATTTATGCTGCCAACATGTTAGGAGAGAAAGAAGACCTCACTGCACTACTGCATGGGACATTCCTATGCAGGAAAACTGTCTCTACTCAATGTAGTATCTCACTCAAATTAGTTGACAATTGGTAGGAAATTATAGCTAGCATGTTTCTACATGGTACTCACTCATCCTCTCAAGAACAGTTATTAAGAACCTGTCCTGTGCCAAGTTTTGCACTGGGAAAACTGTAAGCATTTAAACTCAGAAGTCTTTCCTACTCTGAGAAAAAGAGAGTTCTGCTGAGGCTGGAGTGATAAATAATGGAGGGCCACACAGAAGGGCCACTCTAGACTGAGACCAGCAGTGGACAGGATGTACTGCAATATTTCAGGGGCACCTTGACAAGTGGTGTGAGA
The DNA here is from genome assembly GCF_900095145.1 of Mus pahari. Classification (NCBI taxonomy): domain Eukaryota; kingdom Metazoa; phylum Chordata; class Mammalia; order Rodentia; family Muridae; genus Mus; species Mus pahari. Next base: position 1,692,548 of record NC_034605.1, on the reverse strand, counting down.
GTCTGAGGCCATGGAGGTAGAAAATAGTTAATACACAGAGTCACAGAACAACTTCTTATTTCAGGTTTGGGGTGGGGAGCTCTTATTAACCTAACAAAATAGGAAATATACGCAGTTAAAACTAAACATATCATTGTTACAGTTGACATATTTTACTTCTGAAATGAGAGTCCAGTTAGTTACTAAATATGTGCATATTTCCATCAGGGTAACAACTTTTAAGAGGTTAAAAAAAAAATTGAGAAACAAAGTTTCAAATGGGATGGTTTCACTTAAACCCAAGTTTAAAATCAGACTCTTCCTTCCTTCAGCAAGCAGTTTTTGATGGTCCTTCTGAGAACAGCAGTGCTGGACAGAGCTAACCCTTAGCTACAAGGTAGCAGGAGAGGACCACAATTAAACTTTTTACGTTTCTACTTTAATAGGGATCCCATGAATGCTGCAGAGAAGACACGGGGTGGGGTACATGCTGACTACCTAAAGGACGCTTTGGGAATGACATAGAACCAGTGAAGAAGGACAGAAGGTGGCAAGGTGCATGGCCAATAGTTTGAGGAAGCAGGCCCACTGTAAGAGTGCAAAGTGGCTGGTGTAGCTGGGCAGAGGGGCTGAGAAAGGGAGTGTCAGAAATAAATGGGAAAGAGACAGTTTGTGTCGGGAACCTTATCATACTAAGGAGTGTGGCCTTAACTAGAAAGCATCAAATAATGAGGTATGCCAGGCAGGGAGCAAGTCAAGGTGTGTGATACTGGAAAGAAGCTAACGGTGTTCCCCAAATCAACTACTGCATGTTTGTGCTGCTGGCATGCCCAGACTGACTCTCCCATTCCTGGCACATCCTTTTCTAGGTTGTTTTCTCTCCAATAATCTGCAACACACACACACACACACACACACACACACACACACACACACACACACACACGTTTCTTGTATCAGTGTTCTAGGCTTATTTTAAGCTTTGAAGTGCAAAATACACTGTTCCAAAATCTTTATCTAGATAGATAGATCTCTCTCTCCGTCTCTGTCTCTCTGTCTGTCTCTGTCTGTCTGTCTCTCTCTCAGGGAAACTAGGAAGGAGAAATTGTCAATATGTCTCATTCTGCCCTTTGAGCACATTTTTTTAATAACCTAATCACAATCAATGTAGAAGTAAAATATGACATCTACAGTTCTCACTTAGAGAGCAGTTGTTGGACCACACAAAGCATTCCCGAGAAAGGCAACCTTTCTCAAGACAGTTAATACTCTGTGTGGGTCCTCAAGAGAGGGTGCAGGTGATGCCAGTCTCTCTTGTCCCTTGCAAGGCATCCCTGAGAAGGTGTGACTTGAGCAGCTATGCATGGATCTGTTGCCCCAGGAAAGTGATGCTGCTGCTAGGTTTGTTGCTGGAACTGTATGATGCATGGCTTAATTTTTCTTTAAGTAAAGAAATATTGTATCTCACAGACGAACATCAGAAAAACCCAAATTTTAGCTTTAACATGTATAGTGGTTTCAATGATAATGGTGCCCATAGGCTTGTATGTTTGAACATTTGGTTCCCAAGTGGTGGACTGTTTAGGAAGGACTAAGAGATACATCCTTTTTGGGAGAGTTATGTCACTGGGGTGGGCTTTGGAAGTTTTAAACCAAGAACTCTATGTGTCTCTGTCTTCTTGACTGAGGATCAGGATGTAAGCTCTCATTTACTGCTCCAGTGCCATGCCCACTTGCCTGCTACCGTATTTCCCACCCTGGTGATCAAGGATGAAGCCTCTGAAACTGTAAGCAAGCCCCCCAATTGAATACTTTCCTTTATAAATTGCCTTGGTCATGATGTTTTATCACAGCAACAGAACACTGATCAAGCATGGTAGATTACAAGAACTTCCTCAAAGAAGTTTTATGAAACACTGAAGTTTGATTTATCAGCTGTTGCTAAAGTTTCAATAGAGTATGGCATTCTAAGTTGGATCTTCAGTTTGATGCAGCAGTGTCTGATACGTTCATGTACTTAAATAACAAGTGTCCAAAAACTTACTGGGCGAACACCATTATAAACACAACACTATACTAATTGCTTCTGCGAATCCAAAGAGGAATCCAGGCCACTAGGATTAGTTAATCTACATCAGATCAGGCCAGGAGAGATGGTGAAAATAAACAAGCAGTCTGATGTGACAACTGTTCAAACAGGCCTGGGGAAGGATCTGCACCGACCGTTACCTGGACCACAATAAGGCCGGGCACAAAAAGAACAAAGATGAGGCAGCGCATGTTAAGCACTGGAAAGGAATGATGTTAGTTTTCAGCAGGAAAACACTCAGAAGAAAGACACTTTGAATTCAGAAGGAGATGGAGACAGGGAATAATACAAATTAAGAGTGCAAGCTTTCCAGTTTGAAAAGGTGCTCCTTAGGATTCTGTATGTGCTCGAGAGGAATCTGATGAAGTAGCCTGGAAGGCAGTGTGCTAGAGTTACCACAGAAGATAAAAAAATTTTCTCAAGAGTTTTGTTCAAGGTGTCATCATTTTTTTTTTTAATTAAAAAAAATTTGTGTGGGTGTTTTGCCTATATGTGTATCTGTGTACCACATGCATGCAGGGTCTGTGGAAGACAGAACAGGGGTTCAGCTCCCCTGGAACTGGAGTTATCAATGATGGTGGGTGTCATGTGGGCGCAAGGAGTCAAACCTGGGTCCTCTGCAAGAACAGCCAGTACCTTTCACTGAGCTGTCTCTGCAGCCCCTCGAGGTAATTTATTAACTGTTGACCTGAGACCAAACTCAAGTTTTCTGAACCTAAGTCTACTTTTTCTCTACTGGGCTACAAACTGAAAAGCTTATGGCCTGGGAAATATTGGAATTAAACTTTAAATGTGGCCTAGGTAATACTGGAATTGAACTTTGAACACTGTCAAAACAGACTGGATTTTGTGAGGAGTCTGGAACTGGGGCAGGCATGGTAGGAGAGCGCAGATGGCAGAAGCAGCCTTAGTAAGAGGGCAGGGACAAGAAAGCAAGGAGCTCCTGGGGCTATGAGAAGAGACCACTTTGGCACAGAACATTTTTTTTCCTGTGTAAATAAAATAGAAGAGAAGAATAGAAAGGTAAGCTAGAGAGACAACGAGTAGGAAGATAGGAGGATGGGCCCCACTTTCTATATGAAGCAGAAGCAGAAAGAATCTGGCCAGACCACATTCAAACGCGGCTCCTGTTACTGGTTCCACAACTCAGGGCAAGAGACCATTTCTATAGATCTACTTCTCTCATCTACAGATGGAAACGGCTTCTCAGAAGTGTGGTGAGTTTACGAGACCATAAATAACCCTCTCTTCCTCAGAGGTTCCTGAGCTCCTCCAGGTCTAAAGTATAAACTACCTCCCACCTGGGATGCCATCTTCATCTAGAGCAGCACCACTTGCTGGGGAGCAGGCATTTGGAAGCAGGGATGTGCTGGCAGGACTCAACAGACAAACTAGGGATGCTGAATTCTCAGTTAAGAGAGACAAACTTGGTCCTATAGACTCTGCAGAGAAGTCACTCAGTCAGATCAGCTCACATGAGCAGCGTGTGAAGAAAGGATTAGAGACAGTCCTGCCATGGCGAAAAGATCTGAGCAGGGTATCAAGACACCTGAGTTTAAGTGCTGTTAATTGCTAAGCCCTGCATGGCTTATGCAAGTTGGTTCTAGCTCCAAGATACGTCTCACATTTGTAAAGCAGGAGGAAGATCGAGGTCTATTTCCTAGTATAGCAGTGATAGTAACTTTGTGACTAGTGAAAGTGGTGGGACAAGGCTACCTGCCTTGGCCCCCTGCCTCTGGGTAGACAGTGGCAGCTTAAGAATGACTAACTTTAAATCTGAAGCTACAATGTATCTAATGTACCCAGGAGAGTTCTAACAGTGAAACAGACTGCAACATTTCTGAAGTCTTTTGAGGAGTAGAGGTCCCCCATTTGGGTACTAACTGCAATCTTAGAAACCATGGAGTTCAATGTTCACTGAACAATGACTGTAGTACTCTAACCAGCTAGAGGGTCACAGGACTCTAGGGGGCATGTGAGGTTCTCTGAGTCCTTTACCCTTCTAGGGGCAGCTTTGCTCTCCTTTTATCAGTGGTTCATTGTGGGGCAGTGAGCTGTGCACAGGCTTTGAACCACGGTGACCTGGTAGGTGACTTCCACCTGGAAAGGATGGCAGATGTTTGGCCACGACCCCTGGGCCCCTGGCTCCTGTCACAACTACAGCCTCCCACAGCCCCCCACAAAGAGGTGTGTGGCCATCAATCACATAGGGCAATGCCCCAAGTCCTTGTATTCTCCACAGTTACCTGGCAACAGCCAGGTAGGCTGGTCCACTATTAAAGGAGCTGTTTGCCCCCTCCTCCCTCTCTTACTCTTGCTTCCCAATTGCTTCTCTCTTGCCCTCTTGGTCTCCCTCTCTCTGCATTCCCTTTCCCCCTCTCTCCACGTGGCCATGGCTGGCCTCTACCTCTCTACTCTTTCTATAATAAATGCCTTACAACCACGGACTGCCTTTTCTCATCAGGATCTACTATGCTGGAGCAATGGAGCAGGTCTTCCTCTAACGAGCTGCGTGTCTAACCTCCAGCAGGAGGACTCTCTGCGTTCCCAGACACGGCTTCTGCCAATCCAAGTCACCAGTGAGCAAGACCAGGACTCTCTTCCCTGTGGTAACCAGCCAGAGCTCTCTCCTCCCTGCCCTTTTCCCTTCGGCCTGGGTCAGAGTCCACCTTCGGGCCCCTACTTTGTTCTCAGTTCTTCCGAGACACAGAAGCATCCAAGAGCTAGAACCTGCTCTCCCTGGCCTCTGTGCAGGCCTGGGGACCCCGAGTCAATTCGGGCAGGTCCAAGGGGACCTCAGACTGTGGGAAAACACACTGGTTTACATCCTAGTTCTGAGCAACTGGGCATCTCTGTAAACTCCCAAATTCCCCTACAGAATAGAATCAACAGTGCCTTTTGCTAGGACAATGAATGGAACAGCATATACAGGTTCTTAGTGTTACGCTGCACCTGATTTTTGATAAATGCTACCTATGTTTGCCATATTTTTAGTACAGAGTTGTTGCCTCCCTGGACCATCAAGGAAAAGCAGCACTGACACAGAAAGGGCAGGTACTTTAACTGGGTGTGGTGTTGTGCTCGAAGCTTCTGGACAGAGGAATGAATGCGACAGTTTAGATCCCAGACACTGGTATTTAAGGATTCTGCCCTTTTCCATTTTCCCTCCACCCTTAGGTTGCACCCCACTCTTGCCACGATACATGATGAAACATCTGGAAGGAAGGAAACCTTCCCAGGGCAGTACTTTTGGGGGTGGGGGTGGGGGCCTCCAAGAACTGAGGTGGGACCTAGGCTGTTTAATCCCTAGGTGAAGAGTGGCCATCCCAGCTCTCCAAAGAGGAGCACTGCACTGTGGTCAGGAACTAAGTCCCTAGCTGTAAGAGATGCATGGTAGTCTTATGTGTGTTCTCTTGAAGGAGATTCTGGAGCCCTTGGTAGGGGTAGTTCTTATCAAGAAAGAGATTTCAAGGTACAGAGATCTGGACCCCAATCAAACAGCATCACTACTGAACCACGTACTCCATCGGCTGAAAGCAGTTCTACTGAATGAAATATGAAAAAGACCAGCACACAGAGGGGTTGGCACACATGCAACTGGAGTTTGATAAATAATTGCTAAATGAATAAATTAATGAGACTTGAACACCTGATAAAGGAATATGTCTCAGATTTATATCCTGTAAAAGTAAAGCTGAAGTATCTTCGTGTCACTATTACAAAGAGCACACTGCTTCACTAAAAGGTGTCTGTCTTCTAGCTAAAGCCTCAATAACACTTGGCTTGGTGGGTAGAGAAGTTAGGACTTAGTTTCTGTTACTAGTAGTACATCTTTTCACTCTGAGCTTTAGGTCTCATTATTTCTGGAATAACAACAACTGTCCTGATTACAGAAGGGCTCCCAGATAGCAGGAGACTAATCTCTAAAGCGCAACCCTCACTTCTATCTAATTGTGGACAAGCCTGCTTATCAGTCTCAGTTAGCCAGTACCTCCCTTCCCACCAGGAATCTTCTGCCTATGCAAATCTCAGTGGTTCAAGGTCTAGCTCCCCACCCTACCATTGCAACTAGCTCTTGAGCCTTTCCCTGTTCCTTTCCAACAGCCGTTTAATTACTGTTCAGGCAGAAGACACACACAGTGGAGTGTTTAAAGCTCAGGCAGAACTTGCCCTAGAATTCCACTTAGGTTAAGCCCTACAGAGTGACCTTTGGTATCTTCCTCAACATCTCTAAGCCTTATCTGAAATGAGGATGACAACGCAGTGTGCTGGCCTGCATGTGCTGTGGGGAGTACTCAGGTCACACTTCTGCTTCTATGACTGCTGCATATTGCACCTTCCTTCCAGAATTGCCTTATCCACACACCCTCCCAAAGGACTTTAGTCCTCAGGGTCCCTGTCCTAAAGGGGCTCAGCTCCCAGTATTTCCTGACAGGAACACTTGTTGAGTTGATTAAACAGATTGTCTCCCTCCAAACTGTGCTCAAATCTTTACTGTGGTTTCAAAGAACTGGCTGAGAAAGTCAAAGTCCACAGGGTAGAATGACCTCTTCTCACCCTTAATCAAACCAAAGACATGGGAACAACTCCTAAAGCACTTCCACACGCCGCCATTCTAGGGAGTTACTCTACCACTCCGGATATGGTGGTACATTAGTTAGTAGCCTAAAAATATTCCAAAGAAATAGATTTGATGTGGGAAGTTCTGCTAAATTCTAGGGTACTCTCTACTCCCCTGAGATACATACTTGAATCTTCTAGATGCGGAGCGTTGCAGAGAACACACATGTCTGAATACAGAGGTCCTATGTAAAGTCCTGAAGGCTATGTGCTAGTACTTTTTACAGCTCTCAAGAATCAAACTCTTCTACATCTACACCCTAGGAGTGAATAGGCCTCAGCAGTTTACAGACAAGCCTGATGTAAATCTATGTTTTAAGAAGAATAACAAAAAAAACGTCAACAACAAAACTCTTAATTTCGGATGTCATCTGTAACTATTTCCTGTTCTATGAAATTATGTTTCCAAATCGTTTGCACTTCTTTTCAAATGGCCTAGAGGATCTTTGGGAACCAGATCTGATCTTCCCCAGAATAGGTACTTTCTCAACCTCTGAACTGTCTGCCAAAGGCTTTTCTACAAACCATTGTCAAGATGGACTCAAGGCCTGGTTCCTTAATGATATCTTCAGTTCAAACAAGGAAGAATTGCCCTGTCCAAGAACTTGCATTTACAGAATTCAGAGTACTGGCATCATCCCATCTCCATCCTTTCCTCCAGCCTCACACTTTGTTTCTAACATCACTAGCCTCACACTTTGTTACTAACATCACTACTATTTCCCAAGCCACTGAGAGGAAGGAGCTGCCTGAAGACCTTTGCAGGACAAGAACTAAGTCCAGGACGTGAGGTTCCACTTACATGAGAAATGCAGATTTTCTACCAGAAGGTAAATTCCTTTTCTCAGATGGCTTCCAGTACTTAACTTCTCACCCAGGTAAGAGCACAGAAGGGAGTTTAAATCTGAGATGGGTCTCTTTCTGGGCCATAGCATCTCACTTGCTTGTGGTGTTCAGTGTTCCTAATAGTCAGTAGGTGCTGGGAGTGGTCTACGGACTCTTCCCTGCCATGTTGGAAAGACCTGAGTGCCTGTGACCACCATGCTGGCAGGAGCCACTTGTGTCTATTTCACCTTTGTAAGTGTAACTTCTGCCTGGCACTCTGCAAGCTTTGCATGCTTTTTCTTCCTTAAACCAAAACAGAGGAAGAAATCTTGGGCAAAAATACAGTTGTTACAATGTTGGAATCTGAAACTAAACAAAGCAAAACAAAAGTACCGATCTGGATCTAAGGGGCAATCAAGCCCAGATAACCGCAGTCACGGAGCAGCTCTGGCCCTGCTCTCAAGCACTCTTACCCCGGTTTCCCACCGGCTCTCTCCTTCCTGGTTCTGTAATACCTGGCCCTCACCCTACTACCTGAGGTTGTTGAGAGTCCAGGATGGGCAAAGTTGAAACCAAACACCACCATCTACCTTGCACTTTGCCTTGATAAACACTTTCAGAGGAAGCATCCTGGACAGTTTGATTTTGGGCTCAAAGGCTGCAGATAACAAACGTAAGATGCTTCGTGTACATGCCTCATGCCTAAGCTATACATACACAGGCAACCAGGGGTACACTTTTGGCTACCTACATATCTGTGGGCACTTGTCATAAGGTTTGGAGGATGTTGCCTTTGCTCCCTCTGTCCCCGAGGTAGGTAAGCCAGGAAGGGTGGTGGCAGGAGAAAGTCATCTTTTCTCTCTGACCACAAAATGTTAGTGAAAAAGACACAGCTAGGAAGTACAAAGCTGTTGAGTGGTAAGAAGCACTATCAAGAGGTGGCGAGGCAGACAATCACTTTTGCTCTCTCCTGACGCTGCTTGGACTATAGATTTAATTTAACTGTGCCACGGCAGGATTAGCAACCAGGCCATCGAGGTGAAAGGACATTTTACTAAGACAGCACATCCATCCCCCATCCCACCCAAGGCAGAAGCAAAACCAAACAAATAGCAGCTTCCTGGAAATTGAATTTCTGTTATCCAGATGTCAAAGATGTAATACCCCAATTACACAAACTATTGCCAGTGAAGCATGCCAGCGAATATGCAATGTAAATGGGGTGAGCGCCGAGTGGCGAAACTGCGCAGTCAGCACCTGGCTCTGTGACTGAGTGATAATTAGCACTGTGTGTAGACACTAATAAACATTTATGTCTGAAATTACAACTTTTAGCAATGTTAATAAGGGATATATTGGCAATCTGTAAGATAAAAGGTCTTGAAAAGAATGTCATGCATTAAGCAATGGCAGACATTTCCCGTTCTTCCACAATCTCTCCCCCCACCACCCTGCCCCTGAAATTGCAAATGGCCACGCCACGCTGTTTTGCTGAGAAATTAATTGACATAAGGACCTACCTAAGAAAATGGGTTGTGTCTCTCTGGTCTCCCCATTAACATCGTTGCTGAATTCTGAGATTTTATACACCTCATGGTGATAATCTGGCATGAGAAAATAACCAAAAATTAGAATTTTAATGACTTCAACAAATAGGAATAAGCAACTAAAGACTCCCATCTCCAGATGTATAATTTACAGGTATATTTTCAAGAACTCTCACAGAAATCAGAGTCAATAGTAATCTCCAAAACTTTACTTACTGTGAAGTACAAGAACCTGAAATACTACTTTGCCTTTACAAAACAGATACACTTGACTACAGCAAGTATATTTGTAAAAATAAAATAAAATAAAATAAAAAAGAAAGAAAAGAAAAAGAAAAATCTTGCCAAATCACAGGCACATGGAGTTTCTCAAATTTATTTCCACTACCATTTCTGTGAGCACATCAATAACATGCTTCTGAACTGCCTCGCTACTGGGTTTACCCAGAAAATCTCAACTTAAAAGGAAACGTGGTTTTTTTTTTTTTAATAAAAGATATTGATGTGTTATTTTTTAAACGTATACTTTGAAAAGAAGCAAGTCTTTTACCTTTCACATAAATGAATCTTTTGCATTCAATTACTTCCTTCACTGAAGATGCAATAGTTTATCTTCCAAAAAAAAAAAAAAAAAGTTGAGAAGCACCTGCACAGCAGAATCACTCACCATTAAAAAAGAAAAAAAGAAAAGGAAAAACTTGCTATGTTAATCAAAATTTCAAATATAACATCTTGCGATCTCCTGTGGAAGCTACAGCATTTCGATAATGTAGCTCTTTACAAAGCAGGACCACTCAGGTATGAAAATAGAGGTCCCTTCTCAACAACTGTCCAAGGTTTGGGTGGGCTTGTTTGTTTGTTGTTTGCCTTCGCTGTCACAGGACAACATGACAAAACTGCCCTCTCTTTTAAGATAGAGCAGTCAGTTCCCTGGGGTCATAAATAAGAAAGCAGCCTCCATTCCTGAATGAAGCACGTTGTATCAACAGGGCCATCACACTTGGAGAGACTTCCAGAGTACTACTGAGTCAACATCCTGGTTGGGGAGGTGGAGGCCAAGAAAGAGTAGCCAAATATTTTGAATACACGCACTACACTATTTCAGGCCTCTATCGTTAAACAGTACAAAGCTAAATTAGGGGAAACACAGATGAGCAGATTCGCAAAAATGTCTATAATTAAACCATCTCCAGATTAACCAAAAGTGAGCTTTATAAAAATCCTCATGTCTGCTTAGCTGAGTTCGGGAAAAACTCCATCCCTTGCAATCACCCTCCAATAGTCACCTGTTCACACGTGACTTTTGCTGGGGCCCTTGGAACCATCCTGTGGCTCTTTCCTCGGATGCTAATGCTAGATAAATCCAGCGGAGAAGTGGAGAGCTTCTCTGATTTGGCTTTGACCCAAGTTAATTCAAAGATATTTAAAGAGGGTGGGCTCATAGTAGGACTTGTACCATTACCACTGGGGGGTGGAGAGGTATCACCATTCTTGCTTATTAAGGTGATACTCCACATTTTGACAGGTGTGTTTCTTGTCTGAGCTGGCACCATTTTTTTTTTTAAAGACTCAAATCAGGAATATGGACTCGAAGAAGAAACAACCCAGAGGAGACACTACTCAACTTTCTCCTCCCCGGACAAAATAAACGCCTATAAAGAGTGTGCTGTACACCTGTTAGTCGGCAGGACCTAGCTGGATTTTTCTTTCTTTCTTGTGATGACACTTGTCTGACTGGTGTATGAGATAATCTTAAAACTACCTTTCCACCCAAATCACTCAACTGGAAAAGATGCTGTATGTCAACAATTTCTGCCTTGAGCTTCGATTCCCTAATGAGCTGATTCTTCTTAAAAAGAACAATGATCATCTTTTTTTTTCCTCCTCTCCTTCTCTTTGCGTGGGGGGGAAAAAAACCGAAAACAAAAACAAATCCCCGTCCTTTCTCGGCCTGCGGGCCAGGCAAACCCTCAGCCACCCCAGCCCAGCGGCCGCGGCGGCGGCACCCCAGAGTGGGCTCGGCTCCCCGGTGTCATTGTTTGCTAATTTCCTGACGTGCCCTCCGACTTGTTTACCTTCAATAACACCCGGTGGGTCCCCCTCAGGCACAACTTTCCCCGCGGCGGGGCGTGTGCGACCCGCCGGGGGCCCGAGTTCGGGCGGGGACGAGGGGGGTCGAGGCGGGCGCGCCCCCGGCGTGGAGCCCGCGGGCGGCCGGGGCGCGCGGGGCCGAGTGCGCGGAGCGCGGCGCCGGCTTCCCGCCGCTGTCCCCGGGCCGGCAGCTTACCTCGGCTCACCAGTTTGAAGCTCTGGGATTTCCTGCTTCTTTTCCTCTCCGAGAACTCCATGGTGCGGGCAAGGTGGCGGCGCGGCAGGAGACTGAGGCGGCGGCTGAGGCGGGCTCGTGTCACCGCCGCGGAGCCGCCGGGACCAAGGTCCGCGTCGCGATCGGCGGGGGAGGCCGAGGGACGGGAGGAACCACCGCGAGCCCGGCCGGGGGTTGCGCGCCCGGGGCGAAGTTGTCCCCGCGCGCGGCGCCGCCTCCCCGGTGTCTTAGGCGACCCCTCGGTGCCCCCTCATGCCGCCTCGCTCTTTCCCGAACGCCGCCCGCCGCAGCCCAACTTTCCGTTGGGAGCGGGGCCGGGCTGGGGCGCGGAGCTGCGGGGTGCTCGCCGCGGCCCGCCTGGGCTCAGCCTGCGGACGCGGCCCGGGGGACGCGGCGAGCCGAGGGAGGGCGGCGGCGGCGGGTGCGGAGCGGCGGCCGGGGCGCTGACCGCCCCCGCGGGAGGAGGGGCCGCGCCGGCGGAGGGGGCGGCGCCGCCGGGACCCCGGGGCCACCTGCTGGCGGAGCCCGGCCGCCGCCATCCCCCGGGGGCCGCCGCCACTGCTGGACTCGGCCGTGCGGCGACCCGGCATGGCCCGGAGGCCGCGGCTCAGCGTCCGGAGCGGCCCGGGCCCGCGGAGCTGCCCCCCGGGCGGACGCCGCGCTCTGCGGGGCCTCCCTCTGCCGCTCCGGGAGGCGAACCTGCCTTTAGAAATAAGCCAGGGATCGCGGCTCCTGGGCGGCCAGCCCTCGCTCTGTCTGAGAGCCGGGCGGTGCCAGGGCCAGACGCGGATTTTAGGCAACTTTTAACAGGGGGCGAAGAACTTACCCATCCGCGCTCTGCGAGCAAACGGGGAGAAATTTGAGCATGTACTGCTGAGAAGACTATGGGATGGAGCGAACGTCAATTCTTACCCTCACCCTGGGGGCTGTAGGGGGAAGTTATATGCAAAGGGGGTGCTTGGAATGGTGTTTTGGGGAGAGAAGTACTAGAGGTGAGGAGTGCAAGGGGGTGCAGGTTCTTAGGGAAACAGTGGTCATAGCAGGTGCATAGACTCTGCCACTTGAGGCAGAAATACCAAAATAATTGCCGTCCACCAATGGCCATTGGGAGTTTTATGTAATATTTTTCTCTGGGGAGCCAAGTGTGCACTTACTGTGGGCGCCATTTCTTACCACATGTTTTAAGTGGGAATAGAAAAGATTTTTTACATCACCTGGGAATGGTAGTGTGGGAACATGATCTGACACGCTTAAAAGTACTGCCTCCAAATCTATGGTTTCTAGACCAAAGTACAAAGGGGAGAAGGGATGGGCTGCTGCTCCAGCGCCTTGGGAAGGTCAGGTTGCTCCAAAGAATGCAGAGGAAAAGGGGGAGGGGACTGGGGTGGGCTGTCTTGATGAATGATTGAGGTTAGTTGCCCTCAAATGAGACAGCCATTCAAAAACCACTCTGATATAACCATGACGTTAGGAGCAGGGTTACTACCAAGGAGCAAGCAGTGCAAACATGCCTGGGAAACCAAAGAACCAGTGAACAGCAAGTCAACTGGAGACAACAGGATAGACACAGGTGTGGATGGACACGGGTGTGGATGGACACGGGTGTGGATAGACACAGGTGTGGATGGACACGGGTGTGGATGGACACGGGTGTGGGTGGACACGGGTGTGGATGGACACAGGTGTGGATGGACAGACACAGGTGTGGATAGACACGGGTGTGGATAGACACGGGTATGGTGGACACGGGTGTGGATGGACACGGGTGTGGATAGACAGGTGTGGGTGGACACAGGTGTGGACACCCGGCAGTGTGGACACCTGGCTGGCCACAGGGAGACCAAGCGCTTTCATTCAGATCTAAAACAAATTTCCTTCAAGAGGGGATTCATTTTTTTTTTTCCTACTTCCTTTGAGATTATGTTAGAGACTGAGTCCTTTTCCCAGAAAAGTGTATGGAAGAAATGAAATTGTATTTGGTGAATTTCTTAGGTCTCTTTAGAGTTAAAAGACACCAGTGAAGGGTTCAGTATGATAGTGGTTTAGGCAATAATCCCACTTGTTTCTTCCCCCACCTCCATTCAAAACCAGAATTTTAAAAACCTGAAGATGCCTGGGATGTTTCTAAAGTAAGAAAGCATTCTACACCCCATTCTGGGGTGTTCTCTCTCTCTCTCTCTCTCTCTCTCTCTCTCTCTCTCTGTGTGTGTGTGTGTGTGTGTGTGTGTGTGTGAGTGTGTGTGTGAAAGAGAAAGAGAGAGATCCCTTGACAAATTTTATTCCAATAGTCACAAGCTGAGTGCTATGCTAATTGAATAATACAGAGTATTCCTGCCTTGGAGCATAAAGTAAGCTTTTATTGTGCTTAAGCCGTGATGAAGTCACTGAAGGCATCACCCCAGGAAGCGCACCCCTAGGAAAGATGTCATCACTTTAAGTTCAAGCAGGAACGTGACTCTACCTGCTGGAGGGAATATCCTCTAGGTAGCTAAGGGGATGTTTTAAGAGACTATCTAAAAATAACAGTAACTATGTCTTTGCCCCTTTTGACTGAGCTCTTCAAAGATGGTCCATGAGTGGATTGGTGTGCAAAGACTATGAAACAGCCTGTTCTATTGCGTTTTAGGGGAAATCAATTAGGTTTATTTACTTTCTACTTGGTACACACCATTGTGGCTTTATCCAACACATTTATAGATCTACAGTTAGTATTAAGTAATATCAAGCTGGGATTGCCTTGACTGGGTATGTACCTGTAATAGGTTGTGTAGGTTAACAACAAAATACCACAGACTGCCTGACTTAAGAAATTTGCTTTCCTATCACTGCAAGGAGTCCAAGATCAAGGTCTGATACAGTCTGTTTCTGGGGAGGGATCTTTCCCTTGCTTGTAAACTGCTGCCTTTTTGCTGAACATTCACAATTGGTATACAAGCCTCTCTTTTATTTAAAAATGTTTTAGATTTATTATTTTATTAGTTTATGTTTATGTGTTTCGCCCGAATGTGTGTATGAGCACCATGTGTGTGCCTGGTGCTCACAGAAGTCAGAAGAGGGCATTAGATCAGAACTGGACATACAGTGGCTGTGAGCCTCCACGTGGGTGCTGGGAATCAAAGTTGGGTCTTCTGCATGAGCAACAAGTGCTCTCACTTGCTGAGCTGGTTCCCCTGCACTCCGACTTCCAATTCCTCTTATAAGGCTACACAATTTATGGACAAGAGCCTGCCCTTTTGACTTCTTTTAACTTTAATTACCGTCGATTAAGGACCTCATCTCCATATCTAGTCATTAGAGGTTGGGGCTTCAGCATAGAGATGTCGAGGGTCAGCAGTGTTGGTTTGTTTGGATACAGTGTCTGGGTTGAAGAGTCCTAGCAAACTCTTTAGATCTAGCTCTGCTCAGTACTTACAAGTTCCCAGAAACTTCAGAACCACAGGTTTACATGTTCTGGAGCTCGGGGTAAGTCTGGGCAAATATTCCATGACATCATGCAGGCCAAACATCTTATTATATGACCATTCCAAAACCAGGTTGATTATAAAGATTAAGCATAGGTTTTAATCTTTGACAAAGACAGGTAATTTGGCCAGAAAACATTAAATAACCGTAACATAAATCTTAAGATTCTCTGGAAACTATGTCGTAAGAGAAATAAATAGTATTATGAAAATTCCCATCTTTATTTAGTGCTCCCATTTCCCAAAAGAAATACAACATGAGCCATATGGATAATTTGGATTTTTGTATTAACATTAAAGAGCAATCAAACTAAATTCATTTCATTAATACATTTTATTTTAACTGAAACCATTAAACCATTGTCAGTTGGACATGCAACAGAATGTTCTAGAGAGGTTTTATATTCCTTTTGTACAAAGTTTTGAAACTGGTGTGTGAGGTGTATTTTACAGTTGGAGAACAAATTCATTCAAACTACCTACATTTCAGGTGCTCTGTGGCTGCCACACTGGACAGCTTGTAATTAGGAAACTTCAAGATTTGAGCCAGTTGTGTATATAATTGTGACTACAACATAGTACCTTTTAACCCTCAAACAGAAAGAAAGAAGGAAAACAACATCATCAATCTTGAGCTATTCATACCTCTGGATTCTCTAGAACTGAAAGTGTAGTCATTCCGCAAATAGATTGTGGGCACCCTCAGCATTCCCCTTAGCTTTCAGTTTTAGGATAGTCACTCGTCCTAAGGCTCATAGACAGTCTAGATAATTAAACAGTGGCCCTTAGCTCATCCTTTGGCCTCATATAAGTTCACAGTCTAGTTTACTTTTAGTGAGAGAAATTTAAAATAATGGAGAAAGTGTAAGAGATTATATCAGTGAAATGGAATAGGTTTTTTTTTTTTGGAATTTTATTTAAAAGTGTCACCTTATGTTTACATTCCTTTACGAACTTGATGTATTTGTATAGGATGTAATTCTCTTACTCGCTCTTCAAGCTTAGTGTATATTAATGTTCTCATATGATCTTTTCTCAGTGACATTAGGACAGTTTCCAGACTCTTAACAAGTGATGTTTAGCCGGTCATTGTCCCATTTCTTTAAAGTTTTCTATATTTTTTCTTTAGATCTAAATTAAATACAGTAAAGAATACAAATCTCATGTGGACACTTTGTTTTATCTTACTAATGCAAATGTCCATGCACCCACCATACTATTGAAAATGTTTTTATGCACCTCCCCAGTACACTCGCCCCACCCTAGGAAAAGGCAACTCTAACTTTTGTCACCATACCCTGCCTGCGCCTATTGATGAGCTAAATGCTAGTGGAACCATGTATTATATACTGTTTTGCACCGTGCTGTTTCTGCTTAACGTGTCCCAGAGCTGTACTGGTCTCCTCCGCTGGGCTAGGTAGCTCATCCTTTGCTTTGCTGTCCATTACTGCATTAGAAGACTATAGCATTAAAACAAAGCCTTTCTACCACCGGTGGCTACTGCTCATTTCCCCCCATCTTTCTTGGTGCATAAAAACATATGTTAGCATATATATATATATATATATGTAGAGTTGATGAACGATATGCATGTCTTTAGATTTAGTAAATTACAGTTGTTCTAAGTAGTGTTTTCATCTTGCACTTTCATTAGCAATGTATGAGAGTTCTAGTTCTGTATTGGAACTCATCATTTTAGCTGTGCAGAACTAGTGGTATGTTGCCTTGTCAGGATGTTCATTTACATTCCCCAATAATTAGCAAGTGGTGTTGAACACATTTCCATATGCTTATTGGTCATGCAAGCATCTAGGGGTTTTCTATACTTTGGATAGGAATCTTATAGAATGCCTATATTACAAATGGCCTCACCAAATATACACCTTATTTTCTTATTCCGACTGGTCTTATTTTTAATGACATTGAGTTTTTAAGGCTTATGGTGAATTAAGCTATTATCTTCGACCACATAAACTTTTCACTTAAACTTAAATTTCTCAGTAATTGGTTCCTGTAACGTAACACCAGAATTTGGATCTCAAAACTGTCCTCTTCTTACACATTTCTAGAGGCTATAAATCTAAACTCAGTACCACTAGGCTGAAATCAAGGTTTCTACCAGGGTGAGCTCCATCAAAAGTTTCCAGAGAAATTTCCAGTTCTTGGGAGCTGCTAGCTTTCCTAGCGTTATGGAGGTCTGACCTTGATTCTCTCTGCCTCTGTGTTCAGCATGGTTTTTTGTAAGTTTCCATCTGTCAAACTTATAAAACACAGTGTTTTGTTTTGTTTTGTTTTTTACTAATTGAGAATTTTGTCCATGCATACAATTTATTTTATCATATTTACCCCAGCACCTCCTGGCTCCTCCCACCTCTCTCCCAACCTTATGTCCTCCCCTGGATCACTGTTTTTAAAAACCCACCAGGTCCAGTTTGTGTTTTGCAAATACTTTTTTTTTTTTTTAATAAAAGACAAATGCTATCTTTTATAAGGATCACATTTAGGTCACAACTCAGTAATCTCCCCTTTACAACATCCCTGGTTGGGTTGCGTGGGAAGATCTGTCTGTACCCGTGTTTCCATCTTCCCAAGTACGTTGTCTCTGGAACAAACAAACTTTAAGGCAGAGGAACGATGGCCTTCCCAGAGTTCTCAGCGTGACTCACGTGACCTTCGTACAGCTGATTTGTGGGAAGCTTTGCTGTGTGTGGCCTTGACTTTACTGTAAAAACAGTTACTTATACCACACCAAGGTGACAGACTTCTTTGAGATGAAATCTGCATATGAAAGTAATTAGAAAAATAAAAATTGAAGATTGAATAGCGTTTGTTTATTGCATATATGAGAAACCCCAGGCCTGGTGGCTGGGAGGAGGAGCACAGAGAGTCTAAGTTCAAAGTCAGCCTGGCTTACTAGCGAGACCCTGTTTGAAAAGATCTTAAAGTAAAACTGGGTAAATAAAGTGCTATCCAAGTGGCACCAGTAAGAGATTTAAAAAGAAAGAAGAAAAACAAAATACCCATTACTTTTTGACTGAAGAAAAGGAGACAATAAAGGAACGAAAGAGAAGAAATGGTGCCCGGTTCTACTCCAAGTTTGAGATTCTGAGCTTGTGTTTGAAGCCTTCCAAGATGGCCCTGGGCTCCCAGGCAGTAGTGGAGCAGAGGGTGAGCACTGGTTTAAGGGTCTTCCTGAAGATAGCCTTGCGGGCATCTATCTATCTACTGCCCTCTGTCGGCAGCTAGGCGGTCTGCCGCTCCAGGACCACAAAACATGCTCTTCCATAATTTCACAACCTGAAATCTGGGGACAGTGATTGAACTTCCCACGTAGAATCGGTGTGAAGAATGCATGAATTAACAGATGTAGCAGGTTAGTCTACTGGCTGGCTTGTCTCAGTCTGCTCTTCCATTTGGCTCTTAGTACCTTATCCAAGCTGATGTTACAAGTTTTTATACAAAGAGAAATGATTAAACATACTATGCTTGTGGACCTCAGGTTAGTACCTTTAATAAGATAGTCCTTACGTGCGTCCCAGTTTATATTTTAAAGATTCATACCATGCCGGGCATGGTGGCGCACGCCTTTAATCCCAGCACTTGGGAGGCCGAGGCAGACGGATTTCTAAGTTCGAGGCCAGCCTGGTCTACAGAGTGAGTTCCAGGACAGTCGGGGCTACACAGAGAAACCCTGTCTCGAAAAAACCAACCAACCAAACAAACAAACAAAAGATTCATACCACCTCAAAGCCTGCCCTTGTGAATTTAAGGAACTTCTTCCTGTAGTAATGAATCATGTTTTTATTTTCTAGCTATTTTGGCAGAAAATTTGTATTATATCTTTAATGTTGATTTCTTATAATAAAGGGATAAGTGAATTTATGCCTTTAAAAATATTTATCAATTCACTACTATTTTAGTTGTAGTTTCTATTGCTGTGATAAAACACATGACCAAAGCAGCTTGGGAAGGAAAGGGTTTATTTCTCCTTCTGTCTTCTAGTTCCTCGTGAAGGGAAGCTAAGGCAGGAACTTGAGGCAGGTACCTGGAGGCTCAGACTGATGCAGAAGCCATTGAGGCATGCTGCTGACTGGTTGATTTGCATGTATAACCGCTTGGGCTTTTCTGTGTCCACCCTGGTTCTTGAACAATGACACAGAGGCATATTTATTTATGTATACAAGCTTAGGCTTGCTCTCCAACTAGCTCTTAACCTATATTACCCATACATATACATATATAGGTACATAGACACATATATATGTATACACACACACACACACACACACACACACACACATATCATTCTATGTCTGCCATGTAGCCGGTTACCTCTCCTCAGTTTTATATGTCTGTCTTCCCCCAGCATCTCAGTGGAGAATCTCCACTCTATTTCCCAGAGATTTCCCTCTCTCTCTGCTAGATGTCCCACCTTCTAATCCTGCCACAGCTTATTGGCCATCGGATTTTTATTGACAGGTGCTGCTTTCACACAGTGCACAAGAGATTATTCCTACACTCATGGCTTAGTCAGTCTGCTTTCTTACAGCACCCTGGGCCATCAGCTCAGGGTGGTACTGCCTACAGTGCGCTGGGTCCTCCTACATCAATCATTGATGATGATGATGATGATGATGATGATGATGATGATGATGATGATGATTGATGATGATAACAATAGCAACAACAATAATAGGCAGGCTTGCCCACGGGCCAATTTGATGACAATATTTTCTCAGTTGAAGTTCCCTCTCACAGAATGATTCCAGTTTGTGTCTAGCTGATGTAAAACTAGCCAACACACCTACTTTGGGTTCGACAATGTTCTAAAACCTGAGTGTACAAAAGTGATTTAGAAAATCAAATTTTCCATCTTTAAAGAGCTTATATTGTAGACCATAGGCTGAAGGAGATAGTGGATAAATAAGCAAATCAGGGGGAAATGTAGGTCAGTGATAAGTACTGAGAAGAAAAAAATTAAAAATATTTTTGAAAAATGAAATCAGTGACAAAGACTTAAAACTTGGTTCTTAAATCTCACTAATTAAAAAAGGCATGAGTATATACACTTTTAATCCCAACACAAATGAGGTTGAGGCAGAAGGATAACTGTAAATTCAGAACGAGCCTGGTCTCCAGAGACTTTGTCTCAAACAAACATGCCACCTTCTCTAAGCATGTGTGCATCTGTGTATATGTGTGTGTGTATGTGTGTGTATATGTGTGTATGTGCATGTGTATGTGTATATATTTATATGTGTATATGTATGTTTGTGTATATGTGTGTATGTGTGTGCATATGAGTATGTGTGTGTATATGTGTGCGTATGTGTGTATATATGTATGTTTATGTGTTTGTATGTGTGGTATGTGTGTATATGTATGTTTGTATGTTTGTGTGTGTATGTGTGTATATGAGTGTGTATGTGTATGTTTGTGTGTATGTGTATATGTATGTGTATATGAGTGTGTATATGTGTATATATATATATGTCTGTTTGTATGTATGTGTATATGTGTGTGCGTGTGTATGGGTGTGTGTGTATGTGTGGTGTGTGTGTATGAGTGTGTATGTATGTGTGGTGTGTGTCTGTATGTGTATATGTATGTTTGTATGTATATATGTGTGTGTATGAGTGTGTGTATGTGTGTGTATATGTATGTTTGGGTGTATATGTATATGTGTGTGTATGAGTGTGTGTGTGTGTATGGGTGTGAGTGTATGTGTGGTGTGTGTGTATGAGTGTGTATGTATGTGTGGTGTGTGTGTATGTGCATATGTATGTTTGTATGTGTATATATGTGTGTGTGTGTGTGTGTGTATATGTATGAGTGTGTGTATATGTGTGGTATGTGTGTGTGTGTGTGTGTGTGTTTATACTGGGGAGCGGTTTCATGTTTATTCACTTACTCTGCATCAGTCATAGAGATCAGAAACTGTTGCCTTTGTACATGGACATTTTCATTAAATTTGAGTTTCCCTTCATATTATAAGTATATTTGGGCTTCCTCAGTCCCTTCTGATTCAGTGATTCTATTTGCACATATATAGAGGGTGCTAACGTCCTCTCCCAGTTGGGACCTTCATTCTCCCTTAACGGTTAGACCAGTGCAGATTGTATCTGATGAGGTGCTAAACTCAGTCTTTTTCACCTGTCGGAATACCAACATCTCCCAAAATCTTAGCAGGGCCTTCATGATAAACTTGCTTCTAAAGGTTCTTCTACTTTGAAATATTCCTAGGAGTGGCTGTGATCTCCAGCCTGTGAAATACAATCTGAGACAAATCTCTTCCATTTAATTTCCTCATACCAGAGACTTCAGAACCAGGCCTGAAAACTACAGGAACCACAAATATAAAAAGTGTTAGTTTGATACATATGAAATTATTGCTTTAATTTATTCACTACAGAATGTCTTCACACATTGTGGTATTCTGTAATTTATACCAGATACTCTCTACTCCAGTTACCATGGGAGAAGTGAAGTTAAACTATTCCCAAAAGGGAATATGAAAACCATCTATGAGATGGTCTGGGGAAGAGGGTCTGACAATATAATGAGGCAAACTTTATTTTATTTATTATTATTTTTATTATTTTTTAGATTTATTTTCTTTATTTACATTTCAAATGTTATCCCCTTTCCTAGTTTCCCCCTCTGAAAATTCCCTATTCCCCCCCTCCCCCTATGAGTCAAATTTTAAATGAAGCAAATTGGAATCAAAGTTTCAGAAAGACTGTTAAGTACAGGAGAAATGACCAACTGTAATAAACTCCTCACCCAAAGGCAACAATGTTAGAACCTAATGGAAATGGATTAGACAAAGTACTAGGTATAGGCATACATTTTTTGCAGTGTACTTTCAATAAGGGTTCAACCTCTCCTCTTGCCCACCACCCAGCAGAGGTAGTGTAAGAGAAATGTTATTAGGATATGGGGAAAGTGAATAGTTCCCCATATATGTTCAGCAATAGTTCTTTGGGAGCAAACTTGATCTCCTTTGTCAGCAGTTCAGTTCTGTAGCAAACACCAAAGATGATTCAGCAGTTGCAGACCAGTCCTCTAGGCAGGCAGACACCACACACGAACCAGCAGCTATAGTCCAGTCCTGAAGAAACCACAAGCTGCTGCAGGAACCTCACAAGTAGTTCAGAACCTTGTGAGCAGTTCTTTGGTGAGTTTGTCTCTGGTGTCACCACTAGTGGAGATCAACAATGCTATATAAGGCAAACCAATACATGGGTGTCATTATCGAAGAGTGGTGAGGCAGAGCAAACCAAACCAATGCTCAGTGCTCGTCTCCCACTGTCTGTGAGGTCATTTTTTTTTAAAGATTTATTTATTTATTATATTTAAGTACACTGTAGCTGACTTCAGACACTCCAGAAGAGGGTGTCAGATCTTGTTATGGATGGTTGTGAGCCACCATGTGGTTGCTGGGATTTGAACTCCGGACCTTCGGAAGAGCAGTCGGGTGCTCTTACCTACTGAGCCATCTCACCAGCCCCTGTGGGGTCATATTTATACTCCTTCATCACGGGTTCTTTCATGTGTTTGTTATATCAAAATATCCTTTCACCTGTGTCTTCCTCAGGAAAACATTCTATTCCATGTCTGCTCCAGCAAAACATCCTTTCACCTGTGTGACTCAGACAAGCATCATTTGACATAACTGACTTTCCAAAGAAACTTTTAGAAGTTTCCACTTCATCTAGGAAACAACCTATGGGGAATGTGTGGTTGTACAGGTGGGCTAAACAATCAAACAGCGTTTCATTCGGTTATCATTCAGTTTTCAGCCAGCCTTTGGTCAATGATATCAATGAAGGTTTCACATGGAGAGCAAGGGAACAGTCCTCTAGAAAACTGAGTCATATTCTGTCAATTTGATTTCATTTTGTTCTTTCCCTCAATGAGGAGATGGGCTGACTGGACTTCCACTCACTTTTTAGTGGTGAATTTAACACTGGGGAAGGGCATCCCACTACTAAAGGAGGGACAAAAGTCCATCGAGTTTTTCCCTGCCTTTGCATGTCAGTCTCATTCTAATGGTATCTGTGTGGGCATGATACCATTAGAATGAGACTGACAAGGCATGGTGACCTCTATGTTATTGTTTTAGATTGTTTTATATTTGAAACTAGCAACACAGGGCTTGTTAGTATTTTTTATTTTATTTATTTATGTATTTATTTATTTATTTGTGGTTTTTTCGAGACAGGGTTTCTCTGTATAGCCCTGACTGTCCTGGAACTCACTCTGTAGACCAGGCTGGCCTCGAACTCAGAAATCCGCCTGCCTCGCCTCTGCCTCCTGAGTGCTGGGATTAAAGGCGTGCGCCACCACGCCCTGGCTAGGCTAGTATTTTTTAAATGCTAGCAATTTGGAGAGTGTAATTTATTAACTCACTTAATCCCTTAAGCTGTGTGCAAAGCAGTTTGTTCTGGGTCCCAAGGGACTGAACTGAGCCGGAAGGACAGCTGCCCTCAGGCAGTAGGTTCTTTAGCAAGCTAACCTGAGAAAAAGGCTGGAGGTGTATTTCAGTGGTAGAGCCTAGCATGCAGGAGGCCTAGTGTTCCGGCTGTGTTCACCGTAGGCTGCCACTTCTGAAACCACACAGGAGTGGGGTTCATGCAGGTTAGTTATTGATGCTGCACAGAGAGTCGCAGAGGGAGTGGACAAGGAGAAAAGATCAGGTAAGCGCAGGCTAATTTCCTCTCTTATGCTTTGTGGGTTTAATTTACTCTGCATTTCATGTAAGCAAAAGAGCACTCCTTAGAAACAGAAAACTGAAGCTATGGACGGAGTTTTGGAGTTCTTCAGTGTCGTGTCCCCTCTCAACCCGCAAGGCGGGCTCAACCACCAGTTCTTCTCTCAGCAGTTTATTTAGGAACCTTGAACAATCTTCTCTCCCCCCCCCCCTCAGCCCCGGGCTACAAGCCCTTTTATATCATTCACGCCAACCAATCGCAGCAGGCCACATCACTTCATCAGGTGCACGGCCTCAGCCAACCAGAAGAGTGGGGACAAATCACCACCAAATGTGGACCTGTTTACCACAAGCTCCATAGCTGACAGGTGCCATCTATAAGGTGCAGCTTCGGGTAGCCCAGGGGAGGGGCCGTGGCTCTCTTCACTTCAGAGCATTGGCAAAGGAGGACAACCTCACCTGCTCCCACTTGAGCTCTGCTCAAGACCCACAGGAACCTCTGTCTTTCCATTGCCATCCTTATCTGGAGAGCCTCTCCCATGTCCCTAGGGACATCTGCCTTCGCTTGCACAGATCTTATCACTGGCTCACACTTCCACAGCACCCCTGTGACGCCAGTGCAACAGGCTGTCAGAGACATGGGGCAAGATTCGAATGTGACAAACAGGTCAGAGTTTCCAGAAAACTATCAGATATCCAAGATGTGCCTTACTGGAGAGAGCTTCCCAGGAAGGACTTTAGAACACCCAGAGAACAAAGTTCTAGAAAAGTCTCCTGGAGGCACAGAGTAAGTTGAACACTCAGTCCACACTGGAGCTATAGCTGTCCTTTGAGATCCTCGCTGCAGTGACCAAAGAAGAGTCTTTCATCCCCAGAACCATTTACAGTTGAATCTGCTCAGAAACACTTTGATGAGATCTAAATCTTGTACGGTTAATTTAGTTTTAAAAAACATGGAAGCAACACAAATAGGAAACATGGCATGAGCTTAGGTGATTTTTCTGATTTCATCATTCAGTGTTCTGAAAGCAATCATCTATATGAAGATATTAGCTCTTGTAATTTCACTTGTTTAATTTCTATCTATAATTTTAGAGCACATGAAATAGAAATATCTTTCATATTGGCATTTAAATGATAACAGAATCCCCTGGAGGGATTCTGTCATTGAGGTCATTGTTGCAGAGAACTGGCATGAGCCACTTCTGATGCTCACTCTTCTAGCCAACCTCTAGTGTTGTTCAACTTAAAGAGAGCATTCCTCTCCCCTCTGGAGCGCGACCCAACCCTCCTTGTTTTCCTGGCTAGTGGACATTTTGTTGTAAGTTTAAATCTACTTGTTCTCTCAGTTTGGCAGTGTAAATTTTCTTCCAGTTTTCAAACATTCTGACAAGGACTTTGCTTTGGAATTGAGCTTATTTGTATGTTTGCTGACAAGTAAGTTTTACATGGGTACAAGGGTATATACTCTTTGTAAGGACAAGTTACTGACGTGGCTTCTGTCTGCACTGTACCAATAAAACATTCTCAGCCATGTAAGCATCTTCATGCTCTAGACTGACCCATCTGACCCTGCTCTTGTCACAGATTTTTTTAAAAAACTTGATGTTTGCCATGTGTGTTTATGTGCTCTCTCTGCTTCTCTCTCTCTCTCTCTCTCTCTCTCTCTCTCTCTCTCTCTCTCTCTCTCTCTCTCTCTCTCTCTCTCTCTCTCTCCCTCTCTCTCTCTCTCTCTCTCTCTCTCTCTCTCTCTCTCTCTCTCTCTCCCTCTCTCTCTAGATGCAGCTTATACCTAAGAATTTCCATTCTTAAGATACTAGTAAAAAAATACTAGTCTTGGTTGATAAGCCTCTTACTAGGGTTACTGATGTCTAAGGAGAAAACCCAAGAAACACATCCCTCTTGCGTGTAATTTTAAAAACACATGAGCTCTATCTCAAGAGTTCTACCCAAGCTCCCACAACCTCTAGTGGCTAGCTCTGTCAAGCCGCCACAATCACCCTGGTTGTGTCCTTTCTCCTGTCCACCTTAGTCGCCACAGATAGAAAACCTCAGACAGCCTTAATATTTTAAAACTAGCCACACAAGTCGATGGCTGGGTGAAGAATATCCTGCCCTATTCTTGGCCTTTGCCCACAGCAGAGGCTACCAATTACAGGTGCCCAGAGACCTACATGTCTACTGCTTCCTCTGCTCCACCACCTGCTCTGACTCCTCTCTCTTATCCCCTTCTTTTCCTCCTGGGACCTGGAAGTCCCACCTTTTTCCTTTTCACCCAACAATTGGCTTCTGCCTCCTTATTGACACAACCAAGAACCAATTAGGAAATCAATACCTCCCCTTACACACTGAAGTGCAGAGGTGAATTAAGAGGGACAAATACGAGAGGGTACTTGACTCTGCCTGACTGCCAGGCAGGCCCTTGGCAGTTTCTAAGGCTCTAAACTCCTGCTTTGGTCTAAACATGTGATGCTGAGATATCAGATAAAATTGGGGTGGTCTCAGGAATGGGGTAGCTCTATGTCAAACTACTCATACATTTAAATCATTACTAAAATTTAATTTAGACCTCAGCAGAGCTGAAATCATATATAAGTATAAATGTATCCCCTGACCTATTCACTTGAATCTGTAGCCAGGTCTTGTATACGTCAATGTTCCAACTGTATAAATTTATAGTGAGGTTACCTATATTCTACTACCACTTGAGCAAACACATAGTTATATGGACGATGTTGGAATGACAATGCTTGTGACTCAGAGCTTCTTCTCTCTCCTGCCCTTGAGAGGGAGAATTCCATTATAGAACCAAGTTAAAGGAAGAAGGAAATAGATAAATGGGTCCCGGGCCAGTCTAGCTGATCAAGAAGAGGTGTCAAGAACACCCACGAGAAAAGAATAGATTCTGTATATGAACTGAGGTAGAAAGCAGAACATGATGCGTGTGCGTGAGTGCACAGTGTATGTGTGGAGGAGATATGATGACAGTTATGGAGAACAGGAAGGAAGGAGTCTGGAGGCAGTGCTCCCACTAGGCTCTGTGACATATAAGGAAGAGAAGTACAGTTTTGCTGTGGGCTGTCAGAGTTGTTCCCACCTGGGTTTGTTGGCTGTGTTATTGTTTGTATTTGCTGCCAGGACTTTCCTACCACACTGATGTTTCCTCTGAGCTTGGGTTATACTGCGATTCCTCTAGAGGCAACTCACCTTTATGGAGCTGATATGAAATGCGGCTGGAGGAGGGCAAGGCGGGAAGGACCTATCCAGTTCTGATCAAACAGATGTGGGCAGTGAAGCCGGAAAGCTAGCACCTCCTTTATCCCATTGTTATACTGTTCCCTGGGAACAGTATATTCCCAGTAGAAACACTTAAAAAAAAATGGGTATTATCTGCTCCTAGTGCCTTTATGACATTACAGATTTCTCTTTTCCTTCTCTTCATATAGTTAAATGTATGTGTGACATGAAGTATGGCCATGAGAAAAATAAACTTACATTTCTTTCTGCAGAAAAAGAACATAGACTCCAAATTTGGTAAGAATTTTCCCTGTTCAGAGATGTTACCATGGATGCTAAAAGTATCTGAATCATTACATCCCATTGCCTTTGAAGACTGTATTGTTTAAAAACACAGGAATCTCTTGTTTTGAAATTACCTTCTGTTAAATTAATTTGGTTATCCTCAGTAATGGAAAAGTAAATCTTCATCCTTAAAGATACGTTGAGTTTTGGAGTCAGTCAAGGGTGATTTGGGGTTTGATAGGTAATACATGTAATCCTGACACATTTTTATAAGAGCAAGAGAGAAAAATTAATGAGTTTTGTAGCTCATAAACTGAAAATAATTATAACAAGACTTCCAAAATTACTTCTAGGCAGCAAATTTTGTTGAGTAAAAGTATAGCCAACTACCTCTAAAAACTTTCTAAATAATGCCTTGCTTAGAAACATATATGTTTTTCCATTCATGGAACACTAACAGCCATGTCTTTAGGACCTAACAAATCTTAGATACTGATCCTGAGAGTGTCAGCACCGAAAGACTTACTTCTTATCCACAAAGGCTCTCTTATCTCACCAAAACCATGTATTAAATACACGATTATTGCACCTACATCATCTCTGAAACCTTGGTTGAGTTTTGAATTTAGAACTTTCACATCTAAGCAAGGTAATATATAATGGTATTCTAGTTACTATGGCTACATAACAGTTATCTCAAATGTAGTAGTGGCTTTAAATCCCAAACATTTTCTTGTTAATTTGTATCTTAGAGATCCTTGAATCAAATCATTTTCTCTTTACTCCATTGGGCCAACACATGGGATCCTTGAAAGCTAAGGGGACGATCCCCTGAGGTATTACCCTCTGGTGTGTCAGACAGTTGATGCTAGATGATAGGTGAGACCTTAGCAGGGACTGTAGATTTGAACATCTCCACATGACGTTAATAGAGTCTGAGACTCTTCACAACTTGATGGTGTGGAACTTAGGTTCCTAAGGCAAGAAGCTTGAAAGAAAATAGGTAGAATCTGTAGGACTTTTCACAACTTAGCCTTGGAAGTCAAATACTGTCATTTCTAGGTTTGTTTGTTTGTTTGTTTGTTTTTTCGTTTTTTGTTTTTATCAAAGTAGTCATTAAAAGTCACTCTTAGCTTCAAGAAGGAGAGGAAAGAAATCTCAGTAATTGATGAGGTAGGTGTGAAAATTCTGGAAGAATATGTGGGCTGAAGACTATCACAGAGTTTTTGGGAAAGGAACCATAAGTGTATGGTCTCTACATCATATACCACCAGCGAAGACTCACTCCCTGTTATAATATCGATATTTCTTTAACCAAACTAATGAATATTTATTCAATGTGAAATAGAAGAAAACCCATTGAAAATAAATTGATATCTTCTCCTGGGAGAGCTAAACTTGGACAGAAACTGGGTTTGGCAGCTTTTCTCTTGCTCACAAGGTTATGCTTCAGTTTCAAGAGTCATATGAAAATAATAAGTATGGAAAGTGACCATTCCTGAGTCTTTTTTTTTGTTTAGTCTTTTGACTAACCTTCTTGAAGCTCTCTAGCTTCCCTTTCTCTGTTACCCTTCAGTTACTTTGCAACATTTGTACCAGATCACCTCTTTTCTACCCTGCATGACCACAAACCTCCCCCAGTGTGCTACTCTGTATCAATGCTATGTAGTCTGTCCACAAAAGGAACGCCTGAGCCCATCTGTGATAGAAGACACATTTTTCAGTCATCTGGAGTCAGATGATGAGTGGTCGTGAGGCTCCTAGAGTTTTCTAGATGGGCTTTGAGAACCGTCTGGTAGAGCGTTTCTGGTAGAGCGTTTCAGGTAGAGCGTTTCAGGCTGAGGGCCGGTGGTAGATTTCCTGATGGATGCTTTGTATGTCACTGTTTCTTTTATGGGGGGTGGTGATCACATCTTCGTATCCATACCCTTTATATTTAGACTATACAGAGTAATTTCTGTTTTCCTGATATATGGCTCTTCCTACTCACGTCTTTGATGTATGATAATGAGTTATAACTCGCAGACTAATTAGCATTCCTATGTAGCAAGAGAACACTTTTACTATTAACTGACAGAGATGGTTGGGGCTAGGTGTGATTCTAGTGGCACAGCAGTAATCTCAGGAAATTTGGCTTCTGGTATATGTAGGATAAATTAATTGGTTCTACAGGTAACAATTATAACATCTCAAAATATAAAAAATAGACAATTTGAAGACACCAGAAAGAAATCTTAAGTAAGTAAAGCCTAGAGAGGAGCATGATTTTCAAAGAACAGTGCTCCATCAGTGTGACTTCTGAGCTTTACTCTTTGACCATAGATGCATAGCAGCAGCTCAGGATGATGTCCCAGGAGCTGTAGATTGTGGTGTGGGAGTACAGTATTGAGTACTAAAGAACAGCTGGGGAAATAAGAGTCCTAAAAGCAGGGACAGCATAGGGGTAGAGGGTTCTAAGTTACACATTTAAACACATTATCATCTGCATTTGGATTAAGCATCATCAGAAAAACTAAGAAAGTGAACAAATTAATCAGAGATTTCAGCTCTTGTTCAAAAGTGGGGAGGAGGAGCTCCTCAGGAGTTGAGTTTAACCATGTTAAAGCTAAGCAATATGGCAAATCTGAACTCTATAATAAGCCATTTATGAAGTCTATAATAAGAAAATGGTCAATCATGCAAAGAAACAGTAAAATAGACTCATGGGACAACAACAACAGAAATAATGGACACCAAGCCTCACATAATGCTTAGCAACATAGTCTCTAGCCATCATAGGTCTGTTTAAATATATATATATATTAGAAAATATAATATATAGAAATCAGTTGCAGTGAAATAAAAAAAGCAAAATTTTAGATGAAAAATACTGTAATCAAAATGAAATTTTTACCGATAAACTTAATATTGGATTATAGAACACATGAACATAATACAAAAATATGTTTAGAATTATTTACATTCAAGGAAAGAGGAAAAATAAATATGAAGAAATCCTCAGAAAATGGTAATATTTAATGCAAAACACCAAGCATGTAATTGGACTACCCAGGAGAGAAATAAATGATAAAAGATAAACATTCATATAATAGCATCTGACCCTTCCAAGCAAACTTAGGAGATCATGGATTAATGAACAGCACAGAACAAACACTAAGACACGTGTACTTCAGCTGCATGATGATAGCTAAAGCAAAGCTAGGAGGGCATGTCAGTTGGGGTGATAGTATATTAAACCCTGTACACGCCACACAGAAAGCTATGTAAATAATGGCAAGATTCTCATCAACAGAATACTGTGACATACACCCAGGTAAAGCCCTCCAGGAAAAATTGTCCCAGCAACGGGAGGTGCTGTTAGCTGAGAGCTTCAGTGGTCCTCAAAGATGACCTCAGCTGTGGAGTGCTACCTCATGCCAGTCACACACCTTGGTGAGGTAACTGTAGTCAGTGATCAATCGGTGCTGGGAGGGCCTGATCTGACACAACACGAAGGGCAGAATTTTATGTGCGGCAAAATTGTCTTTCATGGACGAACATAAAATGGGTGTTTTTAGATGAACGAAGGCTGAGCACATGTGTCCCCAGGAGACTTGTGCTCCATGATAGCTAAATGGAATTCTGCACGTTGATAACTGGGATCCGATGGAAGAATACAGAACTAAGGAAGTAATAAATACTAGATAAGTATAAGACTATACTTAATGTCCTGAAAAATGATAGTATTATATAATGGAACTCATAATTCTTTATTGTGGGGTTACAGCAAATAGTTATAAATATGATAAAAATTTTATAAAATTTAGAGCAGATAATAAAATGAGTAAGATTCCTGTGTTTTCAGTGAGCTAATACAAGGTAAATTCAGAGATAGTTATAGGATGTATATTCGATCCTTAAAGCAACTATTAAAAAATTAAGATGAAGTGACTGGGGAGATGGTTCGGTGAGCAAAGTGTTGCGTTTCAGCTCCTAGCATCTATGTAAATATGCTTGTAATCCCAGCACGTGTAGGGCAGGAGGGCCTCTGGGGCTTGCTAGGCAGACAGTCTAACCAACCATGAGTACCTAACCTAGCTCAGTGAGAGACTCCATCTCAAAACAAAGGAGAGATCGAGAAAGCACCTGATACTGAACTCGTGTTCATGCCCACATTTGCCTACATATACAGACACCACACATACCATCACAACACCATCACCACACATACCACCACAACACCATCACCATACTACAAGGCCAGATAGCTAAACAGCCACTAGAGAATTAAACATAGTTACAAAATAGTTTTGAAAAAAGTCCAAAGGGAGGCAAGAAAGGGAGAAAAAATGAATTGGACAAGCCAAAGCAAATAGCAAAACGTATAACCAAGCCAACCTTACAAATAATTAAATTAAATGAACATTAACTAAAAACCCCAACTAAATGGTGGAAAATGTCAGTTGGGATTGAAAATCAAGACTTACCTACATGCTCTCCACAAGAATCACATTTTCACAATATAAGTTCAAATGTACCAATAATTGAAAGCAGAAAGTGGAAAAAGATATGCCATGATGAGCAAAAGCATACAGAAGGTAGAGTGAGTATATAAATACTGAACTGAAGAGAAGGTGCATTAGCAGAGGGAGAGACAATGTGTGGTGGCAGTGAGTGAAAATACACTAGGAAGGTCAAGCGATTATAAAGGACTGTATGCTACCTAGAGGCTTCAAAATATAAGCAGGAATACCACCAGAAAGCAAGCAAAAATAAATTCAGAATCACTGAAGATTTTAACATGTCTCTCAGTAACTAGTAGAATCAGAGCTAAGTAAATTCTTACGGATATCATTAATAAAATTAACCTAAATAATACTTTTAGAACACTTTCATAACTGGAAAATTCAGTCTTTTCGAGAACAAGTATAATGTTGACATAGTAAGACTTAATTCTACATATGTGTCAGTAAATTTTGGATTAAGATTAGATTAAGGAGAGTGGTTTTTTTTGGACCAAAGTGAAATTTTACTAGAAATCAGTAACAGAAAAATCCCATGTATTTGGAATCAATCAAGACTCATTAAAATAATGCATGAAGCAAGGAAAATATAACAATCTTAATGGAAATTTATATCAAGATGCTTATTTTAGGGAGGAAGTAAAGCTTAAAATAAGTTACTAAAAGTCTAATTAATGAAGAGATTAATGAAGTCTAGAACTATTATGATCAAAGGGGAGGGAAATACAGTAATTACTAATATCAGAGGTGAGAGAAGAGCTATTCCTATAGATCTTACAGACATCAAACAAAGGAATGTTAAGAACTACTTTAGGACTGGAGAGGTGGTTCAGTGGTTCAGAACACTAATTGCTCTTATAGGGTTGATTCCCAGCACCCACAAGGTGTTTACAACCATCCTAACTTCAGCTACGGGGGATCAGATGCCCTCTGCTAACCTCTAATAAAAATATTAAAGGAACAATTTTAAACCAATATATTGATTATGTGGGGGTAAAATACATACATTCTTTTAAAAGACAAACATTTCCAAAGTTGGGAAAAATATGAAAAATACCTAGGCAATGCTATATTAAACAAACTGAATTTGCTATTTAAAATCTTTATAGGAGCAAAGGTGAGTTGAATGCTGGCCCCTGAGATCCATTCTCAAGCTCATGGCTATGCCTGCGTTCTCTGAGGAGGCATGCAGTGGCTCAGGAAAGTTCAGGTTCTCTTGGAGCACAGCCAGCAGAAGTGAACAGCCTGCTGTTCCCTGAGCTCCACTGTCATGTGCACAGTTCTGCCTGACTCTTCAATGAGTCCTGCCTGCATCAGAAACATCCAGCTAACACTAATGGCTAAAGGCCGGCTTAAGAGCACAGTCAACAAGAGGCAGGGCACCATCAGAGCCCAGCTATCCTACCACATATCCTGGATGTACTAACACAGCCAAAGCACATGAAGATGACTTTAAATCCAATTTTATAAAGACGATAGAGGTCTTTAAAGAGGAAATAAATAAACCCCTTAAAGACATACAGGAAAATATAATCAAACAGGTGAAGGAAATGAATAAAACTGTTCAAGATCTGAAAATGGAAATAGAAGCAATAAAGAAAACACAAACTGAGTGAATCCTGGAGATGGAAAACCTAGGGAAGAGAACAGGAACTACAGATGTAAGCATCACCAACAGAATACAAAAGACAGATGAGAGAATCTCAGATGGGCAAGATACCATAGAAGAAATTGATACATTAGCCAAAGAAAATACTAAATCTACAAAGTTCCTGACACAAAAACATCCAAGAAATTTGTGGCACTGAAAAGACCAAACCTAAGAATAATAGGAATAGAAGGAGAAGACTCCCAGATCCAAGGCCCAGAAAATATTTTAAACAGAATCATAGAAGAAAATTTCCCTAACCTAAAGAAAGACATGCCTATAAACACACAAGAAGCTTACAAAACACCATGTAGGTTTAACCAAAATGAAAATCCTCCTGCCACATAATAATCAAAACACTAAATTTACAAAACAATGAAAGAATAAATACTAAAAGCTGCAGGGAATAAAGGCTAAGTAACATATAAAGGCAGACCTATAAGAATTGTACCTGACTTCTCAACAGAGACTCTGAAAGCCAGAAGGGCCTGGGCAGATGTCAGCCCAGACTACTATACCCAGCAAAACTTTTAATCACCATAGATGGAGAAACCAAAATATTCTATGAAAAAAAAACAAATTTAAATTATCTATCCACAAATCCAGTCGTGCAGAGGATACTTGAAGGAAAACTCTAACCCAGGGAGGTTAAGGGCACCCCAAAAAAGATAGGAAATAAATAATTTCACACCAACAAAACACACACACACACACACACACACACACACACACACACATAGTACCACCACCACATCAACAGGATTAATAATGATTGTAATCATTGGTCATTAAAATCTCTCAACATCAATAGACTCAATTCCCTAATTAAAAACTACAGACAACAGAATGGATGTAAAAACAGGATCCCTCATTCTGCTGCATACAAGAAACACACCTCAGAAACAAAGATAGGCATTACCTCAGAGTAAAGGGCTGGAAAAATGTTTTATAAGTAAACGGACCCAAGAAGGAAGCTGGAGTAGCCATTCTAATATCTAAAAAAGTAGAATTTCAGCCAAAAGTAATCAAAAAGAGATGGGGAAGAATACTTCATATTCATCAAAGAAAAAAAATCCACCAAGATGACATCTCAATTCTGAACATGTATGCCCCAAATCCAACGGCACTTATATTCATAAAGATTACTAAACCTAAAATCACACAATGAACCCCACACATTAATAAATAGGAGATTTTGACACCCCTCTCTCACCAATGGACAGGTCATCAAGACAGAAACTAAAAAGAGAAATAATGAAATAAGCAGGCATTATGAATCAAATGGACTTAACAGATATCTACAGAACATTTCATCTAAACCAAAAGAATATACCTTCTTCTCAACATCTCACAGAACCTTCTCAAAAACTGACCATACAGTTGGTCACAAAGCAAGCTCAACAGATACAAGAAAATTGAAATAACCACTTGTCAGATCACCATGAATTAAAGCTGGACTTGAACAACAACAAGGGCAACAAGAAGCCTACAAATTCATGGAAACTGAACAACTCTATACTCAATTACCACTAGGTCAGGGAAGAAATAAAGAAAGAATTAAAGATTTTCTAGAATTCAGTGACAATGAAGGCACAACATGTTGGGTCCTGCCTTTTACAGGCACGCCGGAGTACAGCAGCCGGAGCGCACCAGACCAGCCGGAACACAGCATCCTCGAACCGCCCACTGTCAACGCCCACTGTCGCCTGGACCGCCCACCGCTGCCCGGACCTGCCCACCATCGGACACCTGCCTGCCACTGCCAGGACTGCCCATCATCGCGAGAGCGCTGTGGCAACTTCTAAGGACTCAGGGGAATGCTGGGAACCCTTCTTTGTATTTAAGCCAGTCCTGACAATAAAGATTAGGGCCTTGATCAGAAAAGCCTTTGTCAGGGCCCCATGTTTCCTTTTGCAGCCCTGTTCTTTTTCAGGAGTTCNCGTCCTCCAGTTCGGATCCACAGTGGTTCTGCAGGCAGAACCACACATTTGGCTTTGATCAGACATTTGCCAAGGCTCCATATTTCCTTTTGCAGCCCTGTTCTTTTTCAGGAGTTCCCGTGCTCCAGTTCGGATCCACAGTGGTTCTGCAGGCAGAACCACACATTTGGCGTCCAACGTGGACTGCACATTTGGCGTCCAACGTGGACTCCACAACAACATACACAAATGTATGGGACACAAAAGCAGTACTAAGAGGAAAGTTCATAGCACTAAGTTCCTTCATAAAGGAACTGGAGAGATCACATACTAGCAACTTAACAATAGCTCTGCACACTATAGAACGAAAAGAAGCAAACATACCCAAGTTGAGTAGATAACAGAAAATAAACCCAGGGCTGAAATTGGAAACAAAGATAACAATTCAAAGAATCAATGAAACCAAGCACTGTTTTATTTGTTTGTTTGTTTGTTTTATTTTGTTTTGTTTTTTGAGAAAATCAACAAGATAGACAATCCTTAGCCAAACTAACTAAAAGGCAGAGAGACGGTACCCAAATTAACAAAATCAGAAATGAAAAGGAAGATATAACTACAGAAACTGAGGAAATTCAAAGAATCATTATGTCTTACTTCAAAAGCCTATACTCCACAAAATTGAAAAATCTAAAGGAAATGGGTATTTTTTTGATAGATAGTATTTACTAAAGTTAAATCAAGATCAGGTAAACAATTTAAGTAGTCCTGTAACCCTTAAAGAAGTAGAAGTCATTAAAAGTCTCCTAACCCTAAAAAGCCCAGGTTCAGATGGTTTTAGTACAGAATTCTATCATACATTCAAAGAAGAGCTAATACCAATGCTCACCAAAATATTCCACAAAAAGAAACAGAGGGATCATTGCCAACCTTATTCTATGAGGTCACCATCACCATGACACCTAAACCACACAAGAACTCAACAATGAAACAGAATTTTAGACCAGTTTCTTTTATGAACATTGATGCAAAAATACACAATAAAATACTTGCAAACCAAATTTTTAAAAAACCACATCAAATCATCATCTATCATGACAAAGTAGGCTTCATCCCAGGGATGCAGGGATGGTTCAATATATGAAAATCCATTAATCAACCATATAAACAAACTGAAAGAAAAAAAAAAACCATGATCATTGTGTTAGATGCTGAAAAAGCCTTTGACAAAAATCCAACACCCCTTCATGTTAAAAGTCCTGGAGAGATCAGGAATGTACAATATATACTTAAACAAAATAAGGCAATACACAGCAAGCCAATAATCAATATCAAATAATTGGAGAGGAACTTAAAGCAATTCCACTAAAATCAGAGACAAGACAAGGCTGCCCATACCTATTCAGTACAGTACTTAGAGTTCTAGCTACAGCAGTAAGACAACGAAAGGAGATATAGTTTGGGAAGGGAGAAGTCAAAGTATTGCTATCTGTAGATGATATGATAGTAGACACAGTGGTTCCCATTATTCTACCAGAGAACTTCAGCTGATAAACACCTCCAGTAAAGTGGCTGGATACAAAACAAAAATTAGTATCCCCCATTTATGCAAACAATAAAGAAGCTGAGAAAAAATATTAGAGAAACAGTACACTTCACAATAGCCACAAATAATGTAAACTATCTTGATGTAACTCTAATCAAGCAAGTGAAATACCTGCATGGCAAAAACTTCACATCTCTGAAGAAAGAAATCATGGAAGATGAAAAGATCTGCCATGCTCATGGATGGGTAGGATTAACATAGTAAAAGTGGCCATCTTACCAAAATCAACCTATAGATGTAATGCAGTTCCTGCCAAAATTGCAACACAATTCTTTACAGACCTTGAAAGAGCAATTCTCAACTTTATATGGAAAAATAAAAAACCCAGGACAGCCAAAACAATCCTGTACAATAAAAGAACATCTGAGATCAATGATCTCAAGCTGTACTATAGAGCAGTAGTAATGAAAACTGCATGATATTGGCATAAAACAGACAGCTTGGTCAATGGAATAAAACTGGAGACCCAGAAATAAACCCACACACCTATGGACACTTGATTTTTTGACAAAAAAGTCAAAACCATACAATGGAGGGGAAAAAAACTTCAACAAATGGTGCTGGACTAACTGGATATCTGCATGTAGAAGAAAGCAAATAGATCCGTATCTATCACCTTGAATAAAACTCAAGTCCAAGTGGATCAAAGACACAAAACCAGATCCTTTAAGTCCAATAGAACAGAATCTGGGACTAGCCTTGAATACATTGGCATAAGAGACAACTTCCTGATAGATCAGGAAATAAGATTAACAATAAATGGGACCTCAAGACACAGAAAGGCTTATGTAAAGGAAAAGGACACCATCAATAGGACAAAACAGCAGGTGGGAAAAACCTTCACTAACTCTAGATCCAACAGAGGGCAAATATGCAAAATATATAAACTCAAGAAATTAGAATTAGCAAACCAAATTACACAATTTTAAAAATACAATACAGAGCTAAACAGACTTCTCAACAGAGGTCTCTCCAATGGCCAAGGAACAATTAAAGAAATATTGAATGTCCTTAGTCATCAGGAAAATGCAAATCAAAATGACTCTGAGGTTCCACCTTACACCAATCAGAATGGCTGTGACAAAAAAACAAAAAACAAAACAAAACAAAAAACTCAAGTGACAGCACATGCTGGTGAGGATGTGGAGCAAGGGAAAATTCCTCTGTTGTTGGTGGATGTGTGTCTTAGGGTTTCCATAGCTGTAAAGAGACACCATGACCAAGGCAACACTTATAAAGGACAATATTTAATTGGGACTGGCTTACATTTTAGAGGTTCAGTCTATTATCACCAAGCTGGGAAGCATGGCAGCATGCAGGCAGATATGGTGCTGGAGAAGGAGCTGGGGCCCTACATCTTGATCCAAGGGCAGCCAAGAGAAGACTGGCTCCTCAGGCAGCTAGGAGAAAGCTCTTTTCCTAAATGGGTGGAGTCTGAGCATAGGAGGAAACCTCCAAACCCTTGATACACTTCCTCCAAGAAGGCTACACCTCCTGACAGTACCACATCCTGTGGCCCACGCTTATTCAAACCATCACAGAGTGCAGACTTGTACAACCACTTTGGAAATTAATTTAGCATTTTCTCAGCAGATTAGAAATAGTCTACCTAAGATCTGGCTATATTAATCCTGGACATAGACACAAAAGATGTTCCACCATACCACAAAGACACTTGCTCAACTATGTTTACAGCAGCTTTATTTATAATAGCCAGAAACTGGAAACAATCTAGATATTCCTCAACTGAAGAATGGATAAAGAAAATGTGGTAGATCTACACAACAGAATACTACTCAGCTATTTAAAAATCAAGGACATCATTAAATTTGCAGGCAAATGGATGGAACTAGAAAATATTGTCTTGACTGAAGTATTCAAGACCCAGAAAGACACTCATGGAATGTACTCATTAACATTATGAGTGGACATTAGCCATAAAGTTTAGGATAACTGTGTAACCATCCGCAAACTCAAAGAAGATAAGTAACAAGGAGGGCTCAAGGAAGGATGCTTGAATCTCACCCAAAAGGGGAAATAAAATAGACATTTGAGGTGGATGGAGGGAGGGAACTGAGTGGGAGAGAGGGTGGAGAGGGGAAAGGAGATAGGGAGTCAGGTGTAGGGAGAGCAGGAGTTGGGGAAAGGCATGGGGAGATAATAGAAATTGGTGGGGGTGCATCTCTGGGACAAGCCAGACACCTGGAATGGGGAGGCTCCCAGGAATCTATGGGGGTGACCCTAGCTGAGATTCCTAGCATGGAGTATGAAGCCTGAAGTGGCTACCTGCTGTAGCCAGGTGGAACATCCAGTAGAGGTAGGGGTACACCAAGCTACCCACAGAACCTCCCACCAAAAATTTGTCTTGCCTAGAAGATGTACAAGGATAAAGATGGATTAGAGATTAAGGGAATTGCCAACCAATGACTGGCCCAGCCTGAGACCCATCCCATGGGAGAGAACCAACTCTGGACACTATTAATGATACTCTGCCATGCTTGCAGACGGGAGCCTAGCATAACTGTCTCCTGAGAGGCTTCATCCAGAAGCTGATGGAGACAGATGAAGAGGCCCAGAGTCAAACAGATGGAACTGGTGAGTCTTGTGGAAGAGTGGACAGAAGGATTGGGGGTGCTGGAGGGGTCAAGGATACCACAAAAAGTCCTAAGGGTCAACTAACCTGAGCCCATTGGGGCTCACAGAGACTGAGTCACCAACCAAAGAGCATACAGGGGCTGGTCCTAGGTCCCCTACACATATGTAGCCCATGTTTAGCTTGCTCTTCATGAGAGTCCCCTAACAATTGAGTTGGGGACTGTCTCTGTTGCCTGCCTTTGGATCCCTTTACCCTCGCTGGGCCGCTTTGCCTGGCCTCAGGGGAATAGCGTGCTCTTAGTCCTGGTTCAGTTTGATATGTCACAGCAGGTTGGTACCCATGAGGGACAAAAAGATGGGGCTGGGGGAGGGGGTGAGGTTGGAACTGGGAAGATAGGAGGGAGGGGGGTTGTGATCCGGATAATTGGGGATTGTGAATAAATAAATAAATAAATAATCTTTCTAGAAGGAAACTTTTATATACAGAAAATTTCAATAGTGAATTCCTTAGCAAATATTTAAGGAAGAAGTAATACCATTATCCTAATACCAACTCCAAAGAAAGTATATTTAAAAATTCACTATCCTCATAAAGCATAAAAAATTATTAGCAAGCATCAAACGTTGTGTGGATCATTACAGATGAGGTGTCTCCTAGAAATGCAATTGTAAAATCAATATAAGCATATTAATTTGAAAAACACAATCATATCAAAAGATATACTCTTAGAAAGTTTCAAGATTAAAAAATGTTAATAGAATCTGAAAAATCTTAATAGAATCTGAAGCTATGGCTTCTTGCAGAGGACCCAGGTTCGGGTCCCAGCACCCACATAGTGGTTCACAGCCATCTGTAACCCCAATGTGACTGGATTTGATGCCCTGTTCTGACTGCCATGAGCACCAGGCATGCATGTTGTACATACATATATGCTGGCAAATCACTCAGTCTTTGTGGGTATGTATGGTATGTGGGTATGTATGGTATGTGGGTATGTATGGTATATGGCTTTGTATGTAGGTTGATTAGTTTTTTAAGACAGAGTTAACCCTGGAACTCACTGTAGACCAGGCTAGCCTTGAACTCACAGAGATTCATCTGCCTCTGTCTCCTGAGGGCTGGAATTAAAGGCATGAGTCACCACTGCCCTTGGCAAAACACTCAACACATACAATGCAACCTAATTTTTTTCTAAATCTCACCAAAGTAGGAAAACAAAAGTGTTTCTTCCATTTGATAAAGGACATCTATAATTCTTAATTAAGTAGCTAATGTTTCCTCACAGAAATCAAGAGGACTGAAATGTCTGACTTTGTTATTCTTTCCTATTCAATTTAAAGTCTTTCATACTTTGTATGACAGTGAAATAAAGGTAGACAGGAAAAGAAGTGTAACTGTGCCCATGCACAGATGACATAATTACCCACCCAACAGGTGAGATTCGTCAAATTTGGAGAACCTATGTCAGTATCCTAAAGTGAAATTTCTGTGCACATAAATAGGAGGACCTACACAGTCAAATGGCCATTTCTTTCTGCTTACTCTGTAGACTCAGTGCATTTCCAAAGAATACAAAAAGTGCAGAATGGAATCCACACATGATAGCTATATTGATCTTTGTTAAAAGAACAAAGACAGACAAAAAAATTAGCTTTTTCTGCAGATGGTATTGGAACAACTGGACGTTAATATAAAAATGTTATTCTAAATACATTTCATACTGGTTTGCTCAAACCTTAGGCTTAAATATAAAATGCCCAACTGTATGATTTCCAGAAGACAACACAGGAGAAAATTGAGAAGGTTCGGTGATAACTTTTCAGATATAACACCAAAAGCAAATTCTGCCAAGCTGAAGGGTGCTTTGTGCTCTATGAAAAACACAATTTTATAAAGACTGTAGTATAAATACAGAGAGAAAAATCTATACAGCATTTATCTTATGAAAAATCTAGTATATAAAATGTGAAAACTTGACTTAAGAAAACAGCACAAAGGAAAGAAAGGAAGGACTGAACAGACACTTTACCAAAGCAGACAAGGATGGCATATAATAAACACATGGCGAGATGCTCAAAGCATACATACCATTGAGGAATTATGGATTAAGACAATAGTAAGTTATTCCTCACTGTCTGTTTGAATGGCTAAAATCCAAAGCGCTGACAAAGGCAAATGCTAATGAGGATGTGGAGAAATGGGAACTCCCATCCAATGTTCCTTAGAATACAGAATAATAAACTGACTTAAAAGACAGTTGGATTGTTCCTTACAAGACTAAACATAGTTGAAAACTTACATCCATGCAGAATCCTGCACTTATACCTGGGATGTGATTCAGTGGTAGAGTACTTACTTACCTAACATTCAAGAGACCCATGGTTCCATTCTCAGTACTGCAAAAATATCAAGGGGGCGGATGGGGGGGGGGAGACAGAAAACCCACACACAATGTTTTTGGTAGCTTTCTTAATATGTGGATATTAGCCCAGAAACTTAGAATATCCAAGATACAATTTGCAAAACACATGAAACTCAAGAAGAAGGAAGACCAAAGTGTGGATACTTCACTCCTTCTTAGAGTGGGGAACAAAATACCCATGGAAGGAGTTACAGAGACAAAGTTTGGTGCTGAGATGGAAGGAAAGACCATCCAGAGACTGCCCCACCCAGTGATCCATCCCATATACAACCACCAAACCCAAACACTATTGCATGTGCCAGCAAGATTTTGCTGACAGGACCCTGACATAGCTCTCTCTTGTGGGGCTCTGCCAATGCCTGGCAATTACAGAAGTGGATGCTCATAGTCATTTATTGGATGGAACACAGGGTTCCTAATGAAGGAGCTAGAGAAAGTACCCAAGGAGCTAAAAGGGTCTGCAACCCTATAGGAGGAACAACAATATGAACTAACCAGTACCCCCACAGAGCTGTGTCTCTAGTTGCAAATGTAGCAGAGGATGGCCTAGTTGGCCATCAATGGGAGGAGAGGCCCTTGATATTGCGAAGATCATATGCCCCAGTACAGGGTAATGCCAGGGCTAGGAAGCAGGAGTGGGTGGGTTGGGGAGCAGGTCAGGGGGAGGGTATAGGGGGCTTTGGGGATAGCATTTGAAATGTAAATGAAGAAAATATCTAATGAAAAATGCCTTAAAAATAATTGTTTCAACTTGGAAGTAACAAGATGTCCTTCAATAGATGAGTGTATACACT
Source organism: Mus pahari (assembly GCF_900095145.1). NCBI lineage: Eukaryota > Metazoa > Chordata > Mammalia > Rodentia > Muridae > Mus > Mus pahari. The sequence continues at coordinate 1,649,982 of NC_034605.1, read as the reverse complement.
CACTGTGATGTAGCCACACAACAGGATTTTTAGTAATTGAAAATAAATGTGATTTCCAGCCACAAAAGGACATGAAATAACCTTAACTGCATATTGCCAAGTTCAATCTGGAAAGGCCACATACTGTATGAGTTAATTATGTGACACAATACAAAAGGCAAAAGATGAGCCAGTAAGAAAATCAGGGGAGAAAGAAAGAGGGATGAATAGGTGGGGATTGGAGGATGTTAGGGCAGGGAAACTATTTTGTATGTAGCTTTGGGTATGTGATACATTTGCCAAAAGCCACTAAGAAGCAGTCTAGTTATAACGTATGTATATCAACTTAGCACTTATAACAAATTAACTACACTAATGAGAGATGTAAGTTAAAGGAGAGATGGAGAGAGGGTAACTAGGATTCATAGAACCCAAAGTTGCTCTAAGTTTAGACTTTTAAACTAAAATTTTAACTAAGAAGAAATATCAAAATAAATGCTATGAGGACCAGGCAGTAGACTACATGTCTTAACTATGTAAGTAATATGAATTTATATAGTGTCTCAGTGAATATATGCATATATTCACCAAAACTCATTTGTGCACTTAATACATTTCTACACATATAAATTTATTAGTTACTTTTCTGTTGCTCTGATAACCATGATCAGTACAACTTATAGAATAAAAAAGAGTTTATTTTGGCTTATGGTTCCAGAGAATTAGCATACATATTGCCAGAGACAACATGGCAGAGAGCTTATTTTTCACCAATAGCATGAAGCTATAATCTCAAATCCCACCCCAAGCGATGTGCTCCCTTCATCAAGGCCACGCCCCCACAAGTCTTCCCAAACTATGCCACTAACTGTAAATCAAATTTTCAAATACCTGAGCTTATGGGGAACATTTCTCCTTTAAACTTCCACACTTACATTCCCTTACATGTAAATTTTAGCTCAATAGTAACAACCAACTCTTTATTATCAACTGTTGCCCAATTTAGTCATAGTCAAAACTTGATGTAATACTGGACACCTAAAAGGAAGAGAAGAGCAGAGAGAAATCAATGTTTTGACTTTGAGAAGAAGTTGTCGCTGCTGTATTCTTAAGCATGTCAAATAGGTGGGGAATAGCTCTCTCGAGTGTATTCTTTAGCACCATGTGGGGGCTGGGGGGGGTGAAGCAGGGGAAGCTGCCACAGTCCCAGGTTTCATATTGTCTTAGTCAGGGTTTCTATTCCTATACAAAATATCATGACCAAGAAGCAAGTTCTGGAGGGAAGGGTTTATTCAGCTTATACTTCCACAATGCTGTTGATCACCAAAGGAAGCCAGGAGTCGAACTCAAGCAGGTCAGGATCTGGTGCAGAGGCCATGGAGGGATGTTTCTTACTTGCTTGCTTCCCCTGGCTTGCTCAGCTTGCTTTCTTATAGAATCCAGGACTACCAGCCCAGGGATGGCACCACTCACAGTGGGCCCTATTACCCTTGATCACTCATTGAGAAAATGCCTTACAGCTGGATCTCATGGAGGCCTTTCCTCAGGGGAGGCTCCTTTCTCTGTGGTAACTCCGGCTTGTATCAAGTTGACACACAAAACCAGCCAGTACACATATCTTCCTGTGTGCCTTCCCTTGATATCTCATTGTGTCTTTTTTGGAACGATCTGAGCCCACACATCACTTGGTTGAGAAGAATCACCATATGCGCATTTTCCTGAGTAAAGTGGGCAGTCTAGGCTGTGCAGAAGGCCAGGATCCATGATAGCTTAGGTCTACGGTGACTGGTGGGTGGACACCAGCAAACAGGAAAAGCAGCAGATTCTGAGAGTGGAGGCTTGTCTTCAAGACCTGGGAGAGATAAGCAACTCAGTATAGAACTTTGGATTTGGTTGTGTAAGGTGGCAAAGTCTGGCAAAACCATTTGTCCCTGACTTTCCTCCATGCTTGGAGGTTCTGCATTGTGACTTGTTTTGTGTGTGAGGTAATTTTGTGTGCCAGATTTTGACTATAGTGCTGTGAAGTTAATTCTTGGATATGACTAATATCCAAATAAGAACGAACAAGGAAAATTACACTACCACATTGCAGGTGGGCCTTCAGAGAAAAGGGCCCAGGTGCCTGAAAAAAAGGCAGAATTCTGCCTCCAAGTGATGCCATTCTTGTTTCCAAAGTTACCTTTCCTCCTGCTCTCCAGCCTGCAGGTGCCTTGCAGAGTTTAGCTTTGCTAGGTCCATGGGTCTTCTTCAAACTTCCTCTCTCCCTCCGACTCTGCCTCTCTCTTTTCCTTTCTCTCTCTCCCCAACTATATATTATCTTTCTGTCTCTGTCTTTCTCTGTCTGTCTCTCTGTCTGTCTTTCTGTCTCTGTCTCTCTGTCTGTCTCTCTCTGTCTCTCTCTCTCTCTCTCTCTCTCT
>NC_034605.1:1636909-1647536 GCF_900095145.1 Mus pahari | reverse complement strand
TATATATATATATATATATATATATATATATATATATATATATATATATATATATGAGATTTAATTGACTTATAGACTACAGTCCAGCTGATCCAATAATGGCTGTCTGTGAATGGAAAGTCCAAGAATCCAGTAGTTGCTCAGTCCACAAGGCTGGATGTCTTGGCTGGCCTTCTGTATACACTGGATTCCAAAGAATTAGGGTCTAATGTCAGTGGAGAAATGGACTTACTAGCGAGTGAGGTGAGGGCGAGCAGGCAAAGAAGAAAAGCTCCCTTCTTCCATGTCCCTATATAGGCTTCCAGCAGAAGGCGTGGCCCAGATTAGAGGTGAGTCTTTCCACATCAAAAACATCTGTACTGGAACTGTGTCTTTCCATCCTGATTAGAAGCGGATCTTCTCATTTCGAATTAAGCAAAAAATTCTTCACAGATGTCCCCTGCACTTTTAGGTTTCAGTTCCTGATGTTGTCAAGATAAACAAGTATAGCCATCATAGAGTTTAAACAGATATTTTGAGAAAGTTTTAAAACACACACACACACACACACACACACACATACACACACACACATCCTGTTTCTCTAGCAATCCTGACTAATATAAGGCCTAACTGTCCATTATCACCTCTGAAACCCTTTGCCTCTTCCTAGCCTTCAACCCAAATCGTCTAAGCTTATATTGCTTAATATACCTTTCGGCAATGATGATGGCTTCAAGTCAAAAGAAAGGAATTGTATTCAAGGAGTTTAGCTAACATTTATGTGCTTTTGATTTGACGTATACTTATGGGTTTCGGGGGTTTTGTGTTTTGTCCTTTATTCATTTTGTTTTCAGCTTGAGGGCCTTTTTAGGGATCGGTCTCTGCCGGCTGCACACAGAGCACACAGACCCTGGCTAATGGATTTGCTCACTATGCAGGTAAAAAGTTAAGAAACCAGGTCCACTAATTCCAGATTCAGCTTATTACTTGAAACTAGAAAGTTAATGTGGTAATTCCCTTAAATGATGACTTCTTAGAAAACCTCCCACTGCGTACATGAAGACCTCTCTGGCACAACTCTGCCCTGGCCACACACTTGGGCATGAGTATTTGGACTGTGATCCTTTTTAGTTCTTGCTGGCTCTTTGTCCCACAGCGGCTGACACAGCACATTCCTTTTCGTCTGGGATAACCTTCTCTTGGGTTCTGACTCTTGTTATTCCTGCCTATGTGTGCCATCAATGCTCAGTGACTAGTGACTCAGTGCCCTCATTTACTGGAGAGAACCAGATAGCTACAACTAGAACTGGACCTAGGGCTTTTGTTGTTTCTCTGATGGAAGCTAGTACACACATCTTGAGCCCTGGTATTCATGTCTGGGATGGAGTGTTCTAAATTCAGTCCTGTTGGCTCTAGTTAATTCCCTTTTCACTTAGGGCCCAGATTGCACAGCTACCATACCATATGAAAGATGGGCAGATAAGCACTGGGACATCCTAAGAAGAAAGCATCATGAAAATGACCTTCAGGATGACCATCCCCGAGTGTTATACAGGATAGATAAAGGAGAAGAGACTGGCTAGCATGCTAATCCATTAATTGAGATATATGATGCTTAAGGCCTGGCCTAGGTAGTGACCATAAGAAATGATGAATTACACTTTTATGTAATTAAGGTACTATTTGCATAAAGATGTTCATTGAAGAATAATGTATAATAGCAAAAGTTTTCAGTTACCTAAATATCCAATAGTGAATGAAATAATTTAAATAAAATTATAATGAAATATGAACTATACAAACTACTTCAGAGGCTATGAATAAAAAGAAGAAATTACATGTTAATAGATGCAGTGTCATTTTTAAAAGTAAGATACAAAATATATGTGCAGTAGTCACATTGTCTATAAATGTATTACAAAAGTATGTATAATTTGTACCAGATGGTACAATTTTTTGTGCCTAATAGAGATTAAATTATGTGTGCTTTTTGTAACAACCTATAATATGGCTGTAGTAGTTTGCATTACATAGTTATGACCAAAATTCCTGAAGAAACAAGAGGAGGAAGGACTTATTTTGCCTCACAGTTTCAAAGGGCTCATCCCATGTTCTCTTGACCCCATGTGCCTGGGCAGAACCTTAAGGAAGACTGGAGCCAGGGACAATATATCCTCATGAAACAGTGACAACCTTCATACAGCTAGGCCATTGTCCCTAAAGTTTCTGCAACTTCCTGAATACAAGGAGTATTCTGTCTTACAGTTCCAGAGGGGAAGGAGTCCATCGTGACAGGAGGCCAATCGCTCACATCTCAACCACAAACAGGAAGTGGAGAAAGGAAATTAGAAACAGTGCACCATCTACGGGCCACCAAATGTCCAAATTCTTGAGCCTCTTGGGGACACTTCTCATTCAAACCACCACACAGCCTACAGGATATGTGCATACTGAAACTGTCCCATGGTTTTATACTGATATTTCAGCAGAGCTGGGTCCCCTGACCCTCCCAGTCCACCACGTGCTCCTAAGTTGTAATCACTGTTTCCCTGTTGGCTGTGACGGCATTAATGGTAAATCAATAAGCCTCAACAACTGTCCAGTGCACAGGAAAATTTTTGTCCCCCTAACACTGTTCTTTATCTGTGCTTTGAAGTGGTATGAACTCAGTTAATAAAATCATAGCTATTGGGCTGGTGAGATGGCTCAGCGGGTAAGAGCACTGACTGCTCTTCCGAAGGTCATGAGTTCAAATCCCAGCAACCATATGGTGGCTCATAACCATCCGTAACGAGATCTGATGCCCTTTTCTGGAGTGTCTGAAGTCAGCTACAGTGTACTTACATATAATAAATAAATAAATCTTTAATAAAATCATAGCTATGGAAAAAGATTGATCAGAGTTCAAGTTCTGGGTCCCCTACTCAAATCTGTGTGGGTGGGCCAGTTGTTTGGTTACCCCGTCTCTGCTGGCTTAGGGTTGAAATCACTTACTATATAGTACTAGCAGCTGGTTGTAGCAAGGCCAAGGACGGTGTGCTGATAGACTGCTTGTCTCCCTTGACTTTAAACAGCTACTGCCAGAGAAGGATGCTGGCCTCTGAGTGGATTCTGTATGCCTCACTCAGGAAGGACAGACAAGCTTGTGTTAAAATAAAACATTTTTTCTTGCTACTCAGCCTGTCTTAGTGGCTGGCTTTTCTGTAACATGTTGGAAGCCACTGTCACCCAGAATGTAAATATTCTGCAACAGAATTTGAAGGCAGAACAATTTCTGAAGAGGCTCGATAAATGATACGCTTTGTAGATCCTTCACGATGACAAAGACGAGAAGGTTAAATAACGCCGAAGTGAACACCTTATCCACACAGATTAGCTCTCCGAATCCATTTTGTGGCATTGGTGAGTTCTCTATCACAACTTCCTGGTGCTCTGCAGAACTTCTGTGAACCCAGCTACAGGAATGTGAAGGAGATCTGAGTCGTCGCGCCAGCCCTAGGCCTCCTTCAATGCGGGTTTTCTGTTCCTGTTTCCACCTCCGTGCACTGGCAGGATGGCCCGCAAGCAGATCTACTTCTCAGACAAGTACAATGAGCAGCACTAAGAGTACCAGCCTGTCATGTTACCCAGAGAACTCGCTAAACAAGTCCCTAAAACTCACCTGATGTCCAAAGAGGAGTGGAGGAGACCTGGTGTTCGAGTCTAGGATGGGTTCTTTTATGTGGGTCATGAGCCAGAAGCACTTCTCTTTAGACTACCTCTTCCAAAAGAATAAGAAAAATGAAATACAGCTGGGATCATCTAATCTTTTTTCAAATTTAATGTATATGTGTACATCACGTAGTAGTCAGTGAATACTTGAAAATGTACAAACCTTTCATCCATACCTGTGCATGCGCTGTGTTCTTCACGGCAACAGAGCTCAGGCAAATGCAGCTGCAAGTGGGTTATTTCAAGTTGTTCAAGATGAATTTTCTTGTAGTCTTTTCTTAATATAAATACCCGTTTTACTTTACCTGTTACTTTTGTTAAATAAAGTCTGTACATTGCATTAAAAAAGAAAAAAAGAATGTGGAGGAGACCAGCTTTCCCTGGGTCACGTGAAGGACCTCCTCCAGGCACATAAAAGACACTAATAAATAAAAGGTCGTGGTCAGTAAGAGCCGACTAGGAAGGAGGAGAGCAGGATCTCACCTGAGGCTCTCTCTCTCTCTCTCTCTCTCTCTCTCTCTCTCTCTCCTGTTTTGCAGCTGTCTGTGCCAGAGAGTAATCGACAAAGTTCAGAGTTCTTACTGCTTCTCAGAGTCATTTTCTGTATTATGTTAGTCTGCCCTCAAATTTTAGCACCTGTCCTCTGTCACGCAGATAGGAGATTCTCACTTCAGCGATCTCAAGTGTGTCTTCAGGTAAATAACAAATCAAGCTGACGTTGCTTGCAACCACAAGGCCTACTGTAGCGTGGTAGGACAAGCATAGACTGAAGGATGCTCTTAGAGCAGCTGTTCTCAACCTTCCCAATGCTCTTTAATATATGTTCGTACATTATGGTGATTCCCAGCCATAAAATTATTTTGTTGCTACTTCATAACTGTAACTTTCCTACTGTTAGTGAATTGTAATATAAATATCTGATATGTGACCCCTATGAAAGAGTCCTACAACAGCCCCCCCACACACACACACACAAAGGGTTCACCATCCATGGGTTGAGAACATCTGCCTTGGCATAACTTAGGGTTGAAATCACTTACTATGTAGTACTAGCAGCTGGTTGTAGCAAGGCCAAGGACGGTGTCCTGATAGAGACTCCTTGGAGAGTACCTGTCTTTTTATAAGAAAATCCTGATGGAATACTGGACTTATCCTATCTGACAGAAAGGATATATGGAAGATTACCCGACCCTCTATCCCTAAACTGGCCATTTACTCCTAGAACATACACTCAAAGATCGTTATTGACTCTTCCTCTGATGTGTAGTGTACAGCCTACAGTATAAAATGTTTATTTGATGATTTCACTTTGTCTCATGAAGGATTTCTGGTCCTATTTGCTTTGGCCTCATTTGACCTCTATTGACCTCTTGACCTATTGACCTCCTTTATATGGCTCTGTGCTTACTTCATCCTTCCACTTGCTGTCCTTTAGGGACAGATTCTTATTTCTGTTCAGAGCATCTTGATGTGCTCTTCAGGTTACCTCTTGTTTCAGCTTTCTGAGCCAATGTTTCTTTCTGGTACATCCTGTCATCCCTTGTGAAATCTGGCATTACCTTCTATGGAATGAGCTTTCACCCTGGCCATGCTAGTCAGCACTGAATATAATACAATAATTTGTAAGTCCATGGTGCTATCAAGACAGTATCACCATAGCAAGCTTACTTCTTCTGTCTCACAAAGCTGTGATCCAGTGACATCATGAAAGAGGTCTCTTGTGCTAGGTGGCAGTGATGGATGAATGCCTTTAATGCCTGTACTGGAAAGGCAGAGGCAGATGGATCTCTTGAGTTTGAGGCCAGCCTAGTCTACAGAGTTCCAGGATGTTCAGGGCTACACAGAGAAACCCTATCTTGAAAAAAACAAAAACAAATCCAAACAAACACCAAAAAAAACAAACAATAAAAAAACAACAAAAACCCCACCACAAAACAAAATACAAAAACAAAAACAAAACAATAACAACAACAACAATAACCCAAACAAAAGTAAAAACAAAAAGCCAGCGTGGTGTGCTGATAAAGCCAGCTGGCTATTAACAATGCTTATGTCTATGTCACTCATGGACCTGAGCTCTGCTTTCTGTGTTTCTCTCTGTCCTTGACTCTAACCTTTTTCTTCTTGATGGATGCAGGAACTTGCGGATATTCTTGACCCAACTCTTCTCCTTGGTATTTTGACAGTGGCTCTTACTGCCTTTATTAATCTGTCACCCTGCTTGCAATTGCGGGACAATTAAGTTGTCTTCCCACAAATGATCCATGTCTCCCTCAACTACTTTACCTGACACTGGTTGGAAACTGTGCTCTTTAATGGTCTAGTGCTGCGTGTTGTTTTCTGCTACCGCCTTTACTCTGGGAGGTGTCCACCCTGCCAGCCCCCACCTGGCTTCCGTTTCACTCTGCCTGACTTTAGCTCCGGGAGGTGACCGATGATCTCTCAGTCCCCACCCGGCTTCCCTTTAATCCTCAGATAAATGACACGCATACACAGTTTGTTTCTTTTCCACTTGCCTGTCATCTGCCATGTTTTGGAGGGAGAAGAGGGGTGCAGCCATTGAGGTCTCAGGAGGAACTGGGACCTGTGGCCATTACTACAGGTGGCTGGTCATGGATGTTTGGCGGGGGCTAGGTGGGAGGAGCCACTGAAGTGTAGGGCAGGTGGGAGGAGCAGAGATAAAAATATTAAGGGCAGGTTTTCCAGGCGGGAGATAGTAACGCCCAGCAATTATGTCCTAAGGCAAGTTGAAAAGGAATAAACTGTGTATGATGTGTGTTTTATCCGATGATTAAAGGAAAGCTGGGTGGGGGCTGTTAGCACAGACACCTCCCAGAGTAAAGTTGGTAGAGTAAAACTACACACAACAGCATAGCTGTTTTTCATAGCTGTGGTGGTTTGAGTGAGAAATGTCCTCCATTGGGTCAGGTATTGAACACTCGGTCCCCAGTTGGTGGTTCTGTTTGGGGAGGGGGGGTGCACTCTTACTGGAGGTAGTACATCACTGGGTGCAGACTTTGTGAGGATAATAGTTTCCAGTTTGTGCTTTCTGTTTGTGGTTGAAGATGTGATCTTTCCGTTTCTGCTCCAGCTGCCTGCTGCCACGACTCCCTTGTAGTGCGTACTCTCCCTTCTGGAACTGTGAGCAAAAATAAACTCTGTTTCCTGAAACTCACTCTTAGCCATGGTGTTTATAACAGCAACGACAGTCTTGAACAACGGGCAATGGAGTCTTTTCAGGAAAGTCATTCCCATCTATGGGAATTTAGCAGAAAGGTGATAAGATGGAGGATGAGGAGGAGAACAAGGAAAAGGTGAAATTCAGGGATGGAAGTTGCTCAAGTAGCATATGGGGGAACAGAACCCTAGAAACGACGGGCATGGTTAGTAAATGGAGTTCCACAAAGGAAAGAAAGTGTTCGGGTGAGGGATGAGGAGGAGAAAGAATGGATGTGTTGTTCACAGTTGTTCAGCAAGCGTGGCAGAGAGATACAGGGTCATCCCAAGGCCAGATTGTGAGGTAGGCTGGAGCTGCTCTTTGCTTCTTTGTGCGTTCTTTTCCCATCTTTTATCTCCCCAGTTTCACCCCCACCACTAGAAGGATAGGGGAGCGAGAGAGCGAGAAAAATCCCCAAGTCAATTTCTTTTCTTTCCTTTCTTTTTGAACATGACTACTAATAAACCTTGACTACACCCCGACTGATCACCAACCACCAACCCGGTCTTCCGGGGCTCTCACATTTATGCACCCTCTGAGAAGTTCTCAGAATCACGAACATCACACAATTGCAGAAACTACTGCAGCTGGCAAAACCAAGCCTCTTCTAGAGCACAAGGCAAATCATAGTCAGCTACTGCAGACAGTCGGAAGCACCGTACCCCACTCCTGGAATTATACTGAAAGCACATTCTTATAATCTTTTAAAGACATTCCAAAACTGCTACGACAAGATATTGTTAAAGAGACAGCAAACGAATGCCACTAGAAGCTGTCCAAGTAGATTTTTTTGTTTTGCATTCAAGAAAAAATATTCTTTTTTTTTTTCTGAAACAAGGTTTTATTCATAGGCTCCTTCAAAGTTTTATCAGCACACCCCTGTTCTTCCTAAGTCTCTCTCAATAGTCTTTTCTTTTATTAGATATTTTCTTTATTTACATTTCAAATTTTATCCCCTTTCCTAATTTCCCCTCTGAAAATTCCCTATCCCCTCCCCCCTCCCCCTGCCCCCCCATCCCACCCACTCCCGCTTCCTGACCCAGGCATTCCCCTATACTGGGGCATAGAACCTTCACAGAACCAAGGGCCTCTTCTCCCATTGATGACTGACTAGGCCATCCTCTGCTACATATGTAGCTTGAGCCACGAGTCCCACCATGTGTTTTCTTTGGTTGGTGGTTTAGTCCCTGGGAGCTCTGGGGGTACTGGTTATTTCATATTGTTCCTCCTATGGGAATGCAAACCCCTGCAGTTCCTTGGGTCCTTTCTCTAGCTCCTTCATTGGGGACCCTGTGCTCCATCTAATGGATGACTGTGAGCATCCACTTCTGTATTTGTAAAGTGCTGGCAGAGCCTTTCAGGAGACAGCTATATCATGCTCCTGTCAGCAAGCTCTTGTTGGCATCTGCAATAGTGTCTGGGTTTGGTGGTTGTTTATGGGATGGATCCCCAGGTGGGGCAGTTTCTGGATGGTTATTCCTACAGTCTCTGTAACTCCTTCCATGGGTATTTTGTTCCCCCTTCTAAGAAGGATCAAAGTATCCACACTTTGGTCTTCCTTCTTCTTGAGTTTCATGTGTTTTGCAAATTGTATCTTGGGTATTCTGAACTTCTGGGCTAATATCCACTTTTAAATTTTTTAATTATTTATTTTTTACACACCATATTTTATTGCTCCCCTACATCCACCCGCAGACTGCTCCACATCCCATACCTCCTCCCTACCCCCTGTCTCCACGTGGATGTCCCTACTCCCCACCCCACCTGACCTCTAAACTCCCTGGGGCCTCCAGTCTCTTGAGGGTTAGGTGCATCATCTCTAAATGAACACAGACCTGGAAGTCCTCTACTGTATGTGTGTTGGGGTCCTCATATCAGCTGGTATATGTGATCTGTTTGGTGGTCCAGTGTTTGAAAGATCTCAGGGGTCCAGGTTAATTAAAACTGCTGGTCCTCCTACAGGGTCACCCTTCTCCTCAGCTTCTTTCAGCCTTCCCCAATTCAACAACAGGGGTCAGGTGCCTCTGTCCATTGGTTTGGTGCAAATATCTGCATCTGACTCTTTCAGCTGCTTGTTAGGTCTTCCAGAGTGTGGTCATGCTAGGTCCCTTTTTGTGAGTGCTCCATAGCGCCTCCGTAATTTCACAATTGAGGAATCTCAAATGGCTGAGAAGCACTTAAAGAAATGTTCAAAGTCCTTAGTGATCAGAGAAATGCAAATCAAAACAACCCTGAGATTCCACTTTACACTAATCAGAATGGCTAAGGTCAAAACCACAGATGACAACACATGTTGAGGAGGATGTGGAGAAAGAGGAACACTCCTCCGTTGCTGGTGGGATTGCAAACTGGTACTGCCACTCTGGAAATCAATCTGGAGGTTCCTCAGAAAATTGGAAATAGATCTACCTGAAGACCCAGTTAGTGAGTCATGAAAACATGGCCATGAGGCTGGCTAGTTGGAGTTAAGAGAAGCCCAGATGAAACATGGCAAGTCATAACTCGGGGTTATTGATGGGGAAGTAGATTTTAAAAACATAGAGGGTAGATATCTGTCCAGCCCTAATGTTTAAAGACTTATCGTAAATATAAAGGTTTTGCATCTTTTATCTGGGAACTGAACGATAAAAGGTGGGGTAGGAACCCCCGATTGAGATTACATTATTATTACAGCAGTGTCCAAGCCTGTAATTCCTGGACTTAGGAGGAGAAAGGAGGATTTGAATGCTGATACTAGCTACATTAGCAAGACCAAATCTCAAGAATGAAAAACCCAAACAAACAGAAATAGCTCTAAAACAAGCTACTTGATTAACCACAGCAAGGAAAGTGGACATCAGAGTGCTGTACTCGAAGGGCAGCGTGACATTTGACATTTAGTACTGTGTGTTACAAGAGGCAGCCACTCAGTCACTGCGGATGGAGGCTAAGCTATGCAGTATACCGAGTACCTGTGTGACGTTCAGCATAACACAAAACCGTTCATTTTCTATCAGTGATTCTCAACACTTGGATGTATCCCTGCATCCCATGGAAGCCTTGCAAACTATTGATGCCTGACCTCTTCATTCAGAGGCTGGGAGTTAGGCCTTGGAATTAACAGTTTCCACATATGCTCAGTTAACATTAGTGAACAGCTAGGCCTGAGAAACTCTGGTTTTTCTGAATGTTTACCCCTGTAGAAGATGAAGGGGCTTAGAAATCAAAGAGAAAATGCAAGTCGAAACCTACCAACCACTATACCTCTTAATAAATCTTAGATAATTCTCCAACCCAATGGAATTAAAAATAAAATCTAAACTTAAAACCATACATGATTTCTGCCCTTCAGAATGTTCAAGAATCCTGAGACCGAAATTTAGGGGTTCATAAGTAAGAAATTATTATGTAAGAATGTACAAAATTACTTTATTTCTTCTTTGTGTGGCATGCATGTGAATGTGCTGAAACGCATACACAGAAGTCAGAGGACAGCTTTTAGAAACAGTCCTTCCCTTCCACCGTACTGAGCTGGGGATCTATCATTTCTCACACTGAACTTTAGGCTGGTTGGCCTTCCAGCTTTTTTTTTTTTTTTTATTTGTAAATACTACTGAACCTTTATTTCACATGCTCATGAATTATAGTAGAATAAGTGTTTCAAATATCATTTAAAATTGAGTATTACTTCATTATTATTATTATTATTATTATTATTATTATTATTATTATTTTCTT
>NC_034605.1:1628311-1636898 GCF_900095145.1 Mus pahari | reverse complement strand
GCCCAAATTTCTGGAGCCTGAAACAGGGTCTGTCCCAGAAGTTAGGTTGCTTCTGTCTGTCCCGAAGCTATGTAGCTTCTGGGGTCCACACTCTTGCTAGAGCAGACTGGAGCCTAAGTGAACCAGAGCAAAGATGGCTCTCCTGCCAGCTCAGGCCTTGAGACTCCTCCCAGGCATACACCCCTCCTCGGATGGGAAAGGTGCCAGGTGACTGGAGCCAGAAATGGGATCTTTCCCAGAAGCTGTGTCACTTCTCCAGGCAGCCCTCTCCCTGGCTGTGCCCCGTAGCAAAGATGGCCCCTCTACTGGTTCAGGCCCGGAGACTGCTCCCAGGCAGACACCCCTCCTTGGTTGGGAAAGGTGCTGGATGACTGGAACCAGAAACGGGATCCTTCCCAGAAGCTGTGTCGCTTCTCCAGGCCGCCCTCTCCCTGGCAGTGCACTGGAGCCAATATTGGCCTTCCAGCTTCTTGTTGGTCACCTGCTTCTGCCTCCAATCTCACTATAGAAATGAGGGATTGCAGACGCAGCCTATCACGTGTGTGGCTTTTTTGTGGGTACCAAGGATTCAAGTCATGTTGTCAGGCATGTGCAGCCAACATCTTTATCCCCTGAGCCATCTCTCCAGCCCTGCAAATGTATTTAATTATGAAACTCTTCAGTAATCCAAGTAGGAAGCACATTATTTTTCATACCATACTATGATTTACAGTTTAGAATGTATTTATGCATTTTGACACATTTCTGTCTCATAAGTTTCTTTCAAACTTGCTATCTTAAATACATCCTTTGTAAATTTCAGGTCTTGTATGTTCATCAGTGAAAAAGCCACCTTGCATTTCTCTTCTATCCGGTCTTCTGTATTTTTCTAGATCACTGTTGGCAGGCCAATATTTATTACATGACAGGTCAATGTCATTTCTTTGTTGTAAGTGGTTAAGTCTCTGGCCCTACTTTAAACTCATTGGTTGACTGGAATGCTTATGGAATAAAAATAAGACAAAAGAAAGTGACAAATGAGGGTGATTGGGGAATTGGCACTGACCATTTTTAAGGGGAATTAAAAAGATAAAAGTATGGGGCTGGAGAGATAGCTCAGTGGTTAAGAGCACTGACTGATCTTCCAGAGGTCCTGAGTTCAAATCGCAGCACTGCATGGTGACTCACAACCATGTATAATGAGATTTGATGCCCTCTTCTGGTGTGTCCGAAGAGAGCTACAGTGTACTTACATATAAAATGAATAAATCTTTTTTAAAAAAAGATAAAAGTAACAGTAACAAAATGCCGACAACTTGGCTGCTAGCAGAACTGCTAAATGCGTGTTGGTTGGAAGAATACAAGAATGGGTGGTTGAAAGCCGGGCATGGTGGCACACGCCTTTAATCCCAGCACTCGGGAGGCAGAGACAGGCAGATTTCTGAGTTTGAGGCCAGCCTGGTCTACAGAGTGAGTTCTAGGACAGCCAGGGCTACACAGAGAAACCCTGTCTCGAAAAACCAAAAAAGAAAGAAAGGAAGGAAGGAAGAAAGAAAAGAGAGAGAAAGAAAGAGGGGGAAGGAAGGAAGGAAGGAAGGAAGGAAGGAAGGAAGGAAGGAAGGAAGGAAGGAAGAAAGAAAAGAAATATTGCAAGAATATGCCTTTGTCTTAATCCCAGGTACACGGATGTGGGGCTACTTTGGACTGGCCACAGCATAACAGAAGCATGGCTTTGCTAACTGCGGATAATTTCTGCCATGGTGTGATGTTTGGAATGCTGGGAACTTTTCAGAGGGTACATGAATTCCAGCTCCCCAAGAGTCAGTGCTGGTGGCTGTTGGTCATTTAGGGGAGTTTGTTGAGGTTTGCTGGTAGCCATGATCAAAGATGAAACAAACAGAAAGAAATTAGATTCAGGGAGTTTCTTAACTCCTCTCTTCCCTCTCTTCTTCTCTCTCTCCTATCTAGTGTTAGAGGGTAAAACCAGAAGATAAAGGGTGGGAATAAGAACTCACAAAGTAGCAAAGACCGGCAACACGGCAACACCTGCGTTTGTAGGAACAGAATAGCTCTTCGGGAGATGGAGTCCGCCAGCCAGACTACAAGGTTAGGAGTTGCCCAGGTTCAAGTCAGCTTGATCCCAGAGCTGCTCCAAGGTTGCTAGGAGGGCCAGCAGGGTGCTCTGCCTGGCACCTGCTAGTTTAGGATCACCTGTATTGCTCTGAGTTAAGTACAAGGGCTTTGGAAGCCATCCTGCATTCTGTTTTCAAATCAGTTGCCGAGCTGTGTGACCTCTGTCTCATTCTCTTCTGTAAAACGGGGACAGTCTGTACCTATTCCAGGGCTTGCTGTGAAGATGCCATGGGATCATACCCCGCCTAACATACAGAACGTGTCCATTGGGTAACAAGCGCCATTGATACCTCTTTTGAAGAGAGTGTAGGATTCGTTACTAAGCCAGGGTCTCCACAGCTCTGCCACCTGGTTATAGATGGGGTTGCTCTGTGCTGGGAACTGGTTCTTAGGGTGGAAGTCATGATTTCCCAGAGCAGCATAGACTTTAGTGTCTGCAAGAAAAAGAAGAAGAAACACTAAGGAAATGTGCAAAAGCACCCATCCATCTTCAGCAGGCGCTGGGCCTCAACGCCAGAGGGGAAGAGAGAGAAGGCAGATGAGGAGAAAAGCCAAGCTGGCTGAGTGACACTTAGGATGGGGAAGGAAGAGTCATGAGCTGCCTGATCCCATTTCCCAACCCTGTCCTAGTCGGGGAAAATCCTGACCATTTCGAAAGGAGGCCCCTCAGATGACAAGAGGAGGGAAGCAATTCCTTATGGTGATAGGCCACTTTCGTTCTTATTAATTACAGATCATCTTGCTTCTGGGAGGAGGTCTGGCTCACCTCAAGAGGCCTTAGGATTTCCCCTCATTCCGGTAAGTCAACAAATATTCTACTGCGCACGTGCCCTAGGCCGGCATTGAGCTGGGAGCGAGACTCTCAGACCCGGAAGCGGGGCAGTGCGACAGAAACTGATAATGAGATATGTGAGCCTGTGTGCTGTGTGTGGGGGGAGTAACTGAGGTGGGGAGAGGAGGGCGGGAGAATCTCTCCATCGGGCGGCCTGTGGATGAGACTAAGAGATGTAGGGGAGCCCAGAAGACATCCTCCCTAGAGACAGCCTCGTGCTTGCTTTTTATGTCGTGAGTTGTGGCGGGTTATGTTTACTTGGGAGTTTTTCCTCTGAGACATGTACGATCTCACTGTGAAGCCCCGGCTGACCTTGAACTCTGCACCCTCTGCCTCCCCCTGGAATTATAGACCTGCTACAGCACCTCCGACTCACTGCCGCTTTCATTTAGGCCCTGGGGTCTGGCATGCAGTAAGGGCCCAATAGATATTTAACAATGAACAACAACAATAGAAATTCTTAGAAAAAGATAAGCACGGTGATGCACACCTTGGATCCCAGCACTTGAGAGGCAGAGGCAGGCAGACCTTTGTGCGGGGGGGGNAAAAAAAAAAAAAAAAGAATGGGTGGTTGAATTAGACCCAGGAAAAGCGCCGTCCTGACATGCCAAACCTGCACAATGCATACCCTATGTGCAGTCCTGTTTTATTCATCTATATGCAGAATTTGTTTATATTGTTTCTGTTTTGTTTTGCCAACGTGGAACTCGCTCTGGCTGGCCTGACACAGAGATCGGCCTGCCTCTGTCTCCCAGGTGCCTAGATTAAAGGCGTGATTTCTCTGCACACCCAACAGTATTTTAAGTCAGCACACTAATTCCATCCCACAGGCACTAGGGTTTCCCATTCTATAGATGAAGGAAGTGAAATACAGAAGGACAGTCATTTCGGTGCTGGGCTTGCCTGCTGGTGATACTGGAGCAGTCCTGGATTTCATAACATTGCCGTGGCTGGTCACCTAATTTCAAGCCCTAATGAGTCAGCCACACTTCCTGCACCAGCCAAGGGCAAGGCCACCTGGGTGTCGGCTCTGATTTTGGCGCCACCTGCTGGTGGTGAGACCTGAGCTTATTCTAACCACTTTTTATTTTTATTTTATTTTATTTTATTTTATTTTATTTTATTTTATTTTATTTTATTTTATTTTATTTTATTTATTTATTTTGGTCTTTCAAGACAGGGTTTCTCTGTATAGCCCTGGCTGTCCTGGAACTCACTTTTGTAGACCAGGCTGGCCTCGAACTCAGAAATCCTCCTGCCTTTGCCTCCCGAGTGCTGGGATTAACTTTTTAAACTCTTCCTGTTTCTAACTTCTGTGCTTCCTCAGACTCACCTAAAGGTATCAAGAGATGTCAGGCGACTCCTGCCCGAGCACTTCAAACAGAACACCGAGCCTCCCACCCAGAGCTTGGATTTGAGGACTCCGGTTTCCGCTTGACTCATCCCCGCTGGCTGACCGTTGCAAACCAAAGCAGCTCCTGTGTGTCCTCCACCCAGCGTGCAGTTGAGAGAGTTTATGTATAAGTTCACGAGATGTTGATCTGCAGTTTTCTTTTTCTAAACTACCCTTGTCTGTTGTGTGTCAGGGGAATACTTGCCTCAAACAATGAGTTGGGAAGTGTCCCCTCTTCATCTTCCTGGATGAAACTATGGAATCAGCGTCAATACTCGTCTGAATGTGGGCAGTTTCTCAGGGCCTGGAAATTTCTGCTTCCATCCTGCAGAGTTTGTTTGAAATCCTCCATCCCTTTCCCTCTCCCTTCTCCCGACCGCTTCCCTCCCTGTCTTCTTTCCAGTTTGTCTACTTAGGATTGCAGGCTGTGCAACTGAGATGTATCCTTGAACTTGGGATCCTCTTGCCTCAGCGCACCTCCAAGTGCTGGGACTGTATGTGTATAACTGAACCCCATTGTGACCTTTTTTCTTACTCTCTGGGATTTTTAGAAGACTATTATTTAAATTTCCAAATATCGGCATATTTTGACAGATGCTTTACTGTGACTTGTATATTATTTCATTGTTGTTAGACAACATACATTGCATAATTTTAATTCCTTTTGATTTATTAATATGTTTATGCTTTTGGTTGTAAACCTAGCCTTTAACGGGTGAGTCATCTCTCAATCTGTTATTAATATTTTTAATATTCCCCCAAAACATGCCTCAGTGCATGTTCCTGAGCTAAGGGACGGTCTGAGGAAGGGACAGTCTGGTGGTGAAGGCGTATGCAAGTCAAAAGTGTCTGAGCTGTCCACCATTGGCAACAGTGATGGTCTTGCTGACCTTGCACTTCCTGAACCCAAAGTTCTCCTTGGCTTCAAGAATGCTAACACTATCCCTTTCCCTTCCCCATAGCACAGGCTTGTCCTTGAACTGTTGTTAGACAACATACAATGAGATGAAATGAATGAGATGGGGGAAAAAAGGAACAATTTCCGTTTTGTCCTGTATTTGTCACCGACAAGATACCAACTTCAAGAAGAAGTTCTCATCCTCAGATTTCTCCCAATAGATGGACTTGCTGCTAATGCTGTTTATGGTGTATGAAGTCACCACCCTGGCATATGAATAATCATATAATGTTCACATATTATATCACAATATAATTATTGTGAAAATTGTTCTGAATGAGTGTGTGAAAGCAGAAATCCTTGTAACCAAATCCCCCCACCTCGTACTCATGGTATCTTAGTTAGGGCTTTATTGCCACGAAGAGACTCTATGACCAAGGCAACTCTTATAAAGGCAAACATTTAATTGGAGCCAGGTTATCATTCCAGAAGTTCAGTCCATTATCATCATGGCAGGAAGCATGGCAGCCTGCAGGCAGACATGGTGCTGGAGGAACCAAGAGTTCTACATCTTGACCCACAGGTCTTCTGCAGGCAACCAGGAGGAGGCTCTGATTCCACACTGGGCAGTGCTTAGGCACAGGAGACCTCAAAGCCCAACTACACAGTGATACACTTCCTCCATAAAGGCCACACCTACTCCTAACAAGGCCATACCTCCTAATAGTGCCACTCGCTGTGGGTCAAGATTCAAACACATGAGTCTATGGGGACTAAACTTATTCAAACCACCATATATAGCATGAAAGTTTTCCGTGGTGTTTGGACATTTGTCTGCAAACAGCTCAAAGGAGACACAGCTTAAGGGCTGATCAATAGTGCTGTTAAAGAAAATGGTAAGGTTAACCGTAGCTGACAGCACACTGTTCCAGGGGACAGTGGCACTTGCCACTTTGTTTAAATTAATATAATCATTCTAAATCTGCATTAGTGGCTTCATGAGGGGGTTATAGACGTTGATTTTATTTGCCTATCCTTTTACCTTTAATTCATGATAGTTTTCTTTATATTCTAGATGGTGTTCTTGTAGACTGTGCTTGCTGATAGTTCTACTTTCATAACCTCACTTGGATGCTCTATTTAGGCAATTTGCTTTTTTGAGAAGACTTTATTTATATTTGTTTGTTTGTTTATATACCAGGCTGATTTCAAGATCCTTCTCACTTCTGTGTGCAGGGGTTATAAGAGTTCACCACAGGACCTGCTGGGAATGTTCATTCTACATACTTACTGGTGTAAGTAGCAAATTTGCTGTTAGAGAAACCAAAAAACTGTAGAGCTTTATTTATGTTTGTCTGTATCTTTAGCATGTTTTTAGTTTTCCTGCTTTTTCATGATTTCTCTTCTGTTTAAAAAACTGTCTTTAACATTTCTTACAGTGCAGTTTTGATAGTAATGAATACCTTTAGCTTTCGTCTGAAAGAAGAGCTCTTTGGTTCACCTTCCTTTTGATATTTTGCTGAGAATAGAATTCTAGGATGACAGGGTCTTTTTCTTCAACACCCTCACAATGTCATGCCTTTGTCTTGTGTCGTGCATACTGAGAGGAAGGGCACAGATGTTCTTTGTTCCTGCTTCTGTGATGGTTTCTTGAAGGCACCACTGAGCTGCTGGCTTTATTCCTGGCTTCTCGGGAAGTTAATTATGATATGCCTTAATGTTTTTCCTACTGGGGTTTATAAGTTTTGTGGATCCGTGTTTCTTTTAACTCTCATCACTTTTGTAAAAATTGGCCATATTTCTCAAAATGCCCCACTGCCTATATCCTGAATGGGGCTCCTATTACAGAAAGGTCAGACACTTGATCCTGCTCAACTGGCCAATGATGCCCTCGTGTTTACTGCTTGCAGCCTTTTTTTCCTATTCTTGTTTAGGATCATTTGTACCAACAGCTCTGTCTTCAAATTCATTAGTATTTTTTTCTTCTACATTTTATGTGCTGTTATTACCATACCCAGGGTCACTTTTAAAAATGATATTTGTAAATCTCTGTTATAGTAAGTTTTCTTTCATTTTTCTATGCATCATAGTTTTGAAGATTCTTTTTAATATTTAAACATCTTTAATTGACATATAATAATTGGACATGCTTTCAGGGTCTCTCCTCATTATACCTATGTTTACTCACAATAAGCATACTTATGTTTAGCATTCATTACCTAGATTGCATCCTCTGCATCCAGAACATCAGAGACATGCATGTACCGCTAGAGCATCAGAAACACATGTGTACTGCTGGAGCATCAGAGAAAGACATGTATGTGCCACTGGAGCGTCAGAAAGAGACATGCATGTACCGCTGCAGCATGTATATTGGCCGCTTCAGAGGCTTCCTATTCACCATTCTTGTCATTTCCAAGTTTATTTCTATTATTCAATTTTTAAAATTTCTCCTTATAGACTATATTTTCTTGCCCATCTGATAATTTTGTTTGTATCTCAGCACATCACAGATTTTTAAAAATAGTGTTAAATAGTGGATTGTGTTGTATCCACTTAAAATCATTGGCCTTTGGGGCTGGAGAGGTAGCTCAGCAGTTAGGAATATTGACTCCTTGTCCAGAGGACCTAGGTTCAGTTTCCAGCACCCATATATTGGCTTACAGTGACTATCAGTAAGTCCTGCTCTAGGGGGATCTGATGCCCTCCTCTGGCCCCCGTGGGTACCAGCCATGCATGTAGTGCACAGACGTGCATGTCCTCAAAAATCCCATACACAAAAATAAATAAATAAAACGCCAGCCCTTTATCTAACAGGTTATCAAGTCGCATACCGTCAGTTTGACTATTTTGAAGCTTGCCTTTAAGCTTAAGTAGGGTGAGCTAGAACAGCCCATAGTTTCAGGATAATTTAGCCCCACTGTTTGGGTAATTTCTTTTTGAGGACTCTTTCCTAAACCTAGTGTTTACCTCCCATGTGTAAGTTCTGGGTTTTGTTTGCATTACTGCTATATTGGGGGGGGGGGTAGGTAGGAGGGGTTATACACAAATGTACAGATCAAAATTCAGCCAATTGTTTAAATAATTCTGGAAATCGCATCTTCTCTTTTCCTCAAAATGTAGTCCCCTTAAGATTAATCACAACTGGACTCTGTTGTGTTGGATTCTGCAAATTGCCTTGGTAATTCAGGGCGAGGTCTCACCCATCATAGCTTCTCACTTGGGGATCTATAGTCTTGCTGCTTGTCACAGCATGTGGAAATATTTGTTTCATGTCTTTTTATGTTATGTCCATCTACCTATCTGCCTTTCTCTTATTCCTCCACTACTGTTATTTATGATGAATTATTTT